>NW_022196891.1:47066721-47078652 GCF_008632895.1 Mastomys coucha | reverse complement strand
GGGAGGACTGAGAGCAGAGGTGGGAGAGGACTTCTGAGAAGCAGCTGTGGGAGGACTGAGAGCAGAGGCGGTAGATGACTTCTGAGAAGCAGCTTTTTCCTGGCAGCAGGGCTGATCTGAACTCAGAGACTGAGACTGACTGGGTTTTGTTTCCATCTTTCCCTCCTTGAGAAGTACTTTCGTTGTTACCCCGCTGCCTTTGTTTCTGCACTTGGACAATCAGATTTAAAGTGTCTGAAGTGGGGCTGCAGTTATGGCACTCGATGTTCTTGCACAGGACCCAGGTTTGGTTCCTGGCATTCACATGGCAGCTAACAGTCATCCATTTGTAACTATGACACCCTCTTTTGGCTTCCTCAGTCCTGCACATGCATGTACACAGGCATATGTTCCAGGCAAAGCATTTGTTTGCATAAAATACTAATGATTTGAATGTCTGAAGCATCTGGAAAACAAAAGGTTCTGAATACTATTTAGACTGAAGAGAGTATGACTTGGAAATGAAAACAGCCACGTCATCCCTCTGAAACTGTTAATAGCATTTTCTGCTGACAGCGTTCACTGAATAGGTCCTCACATGAGGAACGCATAGGTTGCCTTTAGCATATAAAAAAAGCACATATTGAAAGCACAGACAGGTGTGTCTATTCATTGTTTAGAATTTTACCATATTTATGGTATCCTAATTTGTGTACTATTGTGGTTTTCCTGTATTCCATACCCTGTGTCTCCTACTGCAGCATGTCTTCCTTATGAATCTTTTTATCTTTATAATACTTACCTGAGAAATCAACAGATAATGTACCTTTAGGGGAAATACTAAGTATTAGTATTTTAAATATACATGTTAATGAGAAACCATTGAGATATAGTTGGTTTTCTATCTATATTAAGAATGCCCAGAAAATAATATGCAACTTATAAAAAGACATATAAAGAATTTTTAATAACTTACAGAGAATATTTTCAAGAACTTAGGCAAAAAAAATCTTTTCTTTTGTATAAAATGATTACATGATAATTAAATGTTCCATATAATTAATAATGTTAGAACTGTTAGGACTAAAATGGATTTTATCTTTCAGCTCCTAAATTCGGACCACAGATCCACAGCCACAGTCCAGATCTGTAGTGGTTCTGTAAACCTTCGGGGAAATGTGAAATGCAGAGCTTATATCCATAGCAATAGACCCAAAGTTAAAGATGCTGTGCAGGTACAAAAGAGTGACTTAGAAACAAGAAAATCATTTGTTTGTTTGTTTGTTTGTTTGTTTGTTTTGTATTTAGTAGAGTTTAAAATCTTGGCTCTTACTGTGGTACAAGCCCAAAATAAGAACAATTTTTAGACATTGGGTTTCATTGTAATAAGACTGTACTTCAATGACCCTCATATCACCAAAGGATTTTATCTCCATCCTAGCTAAGCTGAGTAGTGATGTATTATTTTGAAATATACAGTTAATATGTTTGGAGTTATTTAAAATTTATATTGAGAAAATGTATGTATTTTCAGTATTGCTGTAGACAAGCATCTACATAAGACTGTTAAATTGATTGTTGTTTTATATCAAACAACTTTTATAATACTCATTTTATTGTTATAATATTTTATAAATTTTAAGGAATATGACAAAAAAAGGTATTATACGTCTCTGGGAAGTCTCTGGGAGGAGTTGGAGTACAAAAGGGAAACAAGAATGTGATTTAATTCTATTTACTTAAAATGTTTTTAATGTTAACAAATTCAGATAAATTGAAATCATGTAACTTTTCTCATCATAATGCAATAAAAGTTAAAAAAAAAGAAATGAGAAAATCAGAAATAATTTAACCTAATATTAAATATCCTAGAAGTTTATTTTCTTTCTGTCTTAATTTTATGATTATTAATTTGACCTTAATAAAATTTTGATCTGTTTTTAGATTTTTATGTGTAGACTATGTGGGCTTAATAAGTGTTCCACCCTTGTAATATATCAGTACTTTTAAAATATTTCTGAGGGAATCTCAGATTCTTTATTCTTTTTCCTTTGAAGCTCAGATTTTTAACAGAAGAATATACAAGAAAAGTTTCTAGGTAATGCTTCAGAGTGCAGAAATGTAGATGACCAGCTTTTACCTCATAGTACCTGTCCTCATTGGAATATTGGGAAGATTTGTTTAGATGAAAAATCTAATTCTTTATCTGACTGTAATTTGCAATTTAAATGTGGGTTATATAAATTTATCATTATGCTACAAGTGTGTTAAAAATAATAGTAATAGATGTGCTAAGTGGATAACAATAATAAGTAGAATGATGTGTCGTTTACTGAGTGCACATTCTTATTCTGGAAAGCAAATTAGGGGTTTTCTTCTGATGAAATAATTCAAGTTTGAAGCATTTTCTTTCTTACTGTGTTTTTGTGTTCCCTCATCCCTAGGCAGTGAAGAGAGACATTCTGAACACAGTTGCTGATCGCTGTGAAATACTATTTGAGGACCTGCATTTGAATGAAATTCCAGAAAAGAAAAGTATGACAATAAATATTTTTGTGTTTGTTTGAACAGTTTCATACAGTAAGATGTCAAGGTTTAACATGTATGTATGTATGTCATAGTCAATAGCATGTTTTATAACAGTAATTTGTCTTTTACTTTAATTGCTGAATACAGTCTTTTCTCTTGCTCCTTCCTCTACCACTGTACTTTGAACATTTTCTATTAGCAAAGGATCAACATTTGTCAGTTCCAAGGAAGATCCTTTTAGTGTACTGTAACCCATTTTTTTCTCATTTTAAAAATTAGTTATTTGATCATTTTTTTCAATTTTTTCTTACATTCTTTTTTTAAAGATGTATTTATTTATTCAATATATGAGTGCTCTATCTTCATGTACATCTGCATGCCAGAAGAGGGCCCCAGATCACATTACAGATGGTTGTGAGCCACTATGTGGTTTCTAGGAATTTAACTCGGGACTTCTGGAAGAGCAGTCCCGAGTGCTCTTAACTGCTGAGCCATCGCTCCAGCACTGTGAGAATTTCGTACAATGTATTTTGATTATATTCACTCCCTTCATCACCTTTTCCCATATCCTCCTTTCCCACCAAAAATTTGTTTGTTTTAAAATACAGCTGATATTGCTGTACTGAGCACATACTTTTGGACATGCTGCCTTCCACTGGAGCATGCTTAATTGTATGGCTTGAATTTGTGCAGATTGTATGCATGCTGTCACAGGTGTTCTGTGTTCATCTGTGCAGTTGCTCTGCTGTGTCTGGAAAACACTGTTTTTTATAGTCATCCATCACCTTTGTCTTACAGCCTTTCTGCCCCTCTTCTGCAATAATCCCAGAGCCTTGAGAAGATGGGCTGTGGGGTAGATACCCCATTTAGCACTGAGCATTCTGTAGCCTTCCATTCTCTGCATCATGACCAGTTGTGGGTATCAGCATTAATTGCTATTTGCTGCAAAAGAAACTTCCCTGGTTGAGAGATTCACTAATCTAAGAGTATAACCATAAGTCATTAGCAGTCAGTTTAATGTCATGTCCATTTACCAGCATAATTGTGTCTGACTTAGGGCCTATGACAGCTATATGTTCTTTCCCTAGCGTGGTACTAGATATGGCTTTCAAATTGTGGAGCAGGCTGATTGGTTACCCTCATGACATTCATGGCTATTTCACTAGTAGACATGACTTACCAGGCCAGTTGTCACTGTGGCTAGCAGAGTTCACAGCAGGGGAAGACTGACAATTTTTCTTCCATCTAGTAGTACCTTCTCGTCTTGGTTTTCAAATTAACGTAATTTTATACTAAAAAGTAATATTAAGTATGCTTTTTGAAACTACACCCTTGTGTTTCCATTTCTACTGTTCTGTAAGTGAATGAATTTCTGACTCGAAGTAGTTTCCCCTTTCTATTTTGAGTCATTAAATATATTGGAACCAATTCTTTGACATTCAGTTTTATAACATTCTTTCTTCAGGAAAATCTAGAATCAAAATTTGAAATGTACTTAAAATTTTGTACATCAATTATCCATGTACATTAAAACCATTTCTGATTTTTTAATTTAAGATTCAAGTATGTTTGGTTCAGAGTTCTACCATCCTAGTTTTACCCGCTGTGCTGCAAAGTGCAGTTATACAATCCTAACATTAGGAGGCAGTGTGGTCAAAGAGTAAAATGAGTCTTTGTTTCTAATCATCTACTTTTTGTCTCTGTATTCCCCATGACCTTAAGGAATACTTCAGCACCTTCTGTCTGTAGTTATATAAAGGAACCCTAGTTTCTTGAGGAGGAAGTGTAGCTTTCTACAGAATGACCCCAATTTTCTACTTAATCTTTATATTGATAGCTTTTTAATCATATTTGATACAGACAAAATGGTTACTCTTTACAATGAAGTCTACTTTTGTGTTAATTTGTTAGAGTTGCATCTTGAGATTAACAACAGTTACATTTATGTAGTTAATAAGTATTTTAGAAATTTGGAGACATATAGTCTAATTTGCAAGTATCCAAAGAAAGGTGAAACATGGTGGCTGGGGAGATGGCTCACTGGATAAAAGTGCTTGCACTCAAGCACAAATAGCCAGAATAAAGCCAGATGTGGCGTTGTAGACTTTTCTTCCCAGTGTAAGGGAGGCAGAGACAGGGAAGGCCCTTGTTTTGACTTTGAACATGCATAAATGAAGAAAAAGTTAGCAGTAAAGTCCACACTACTTACAAGATTAAAACAAACAAAAAGGTGGCTGTTTATCAGGGAGTTATAAAATTGACTGATCATTTTAGGACATAGTGGGTCCTATAAGGATGTATGATTAGCAACATCTCCTCATTGAAGGCAAGGAGGGGTGTATATTTCACAGGCATATTGCTTAGAGACCTTTGAAGAAGACAGGGTAACTGATGAAAGAAAGATCTCAATAAGAGCAATTTTATCAATTAGAAAGTAAGACATTAATTGTCTTCAAACTTCTTTTCAACATTTTTATATTTTTGAAATAAATATATTTCTTTTTAGATTATGAACTTCCTCGGCGAGTTTTTGTTCCCCTTCCTGGATCTACTGTAATGTTATGTGATTATAAATTTGGTGATGAATCAGCTGAAGAAATCAGAGACCATTTTTCAGAGATGTTAGATCATAAAATTCAAATAGAAGACTTGGAAATTGCAGAGGAAATAAACACAGGTAATTAAAATTTGCTTAAACCACACCTAAACTCACCACGCCTTCCTGTTTTATAAAGCTAATTCTGTTTAATACTTTGAAATATTAACTGAGGTATATATAAACACATACACACATGACAGATCTCTACACATAAAAAAACAAACAAACAAAAAACAGTGAGTGTTTTCTTTGGAAACTTCATCCAAACTTTAAACACATCAAATGTTGTTTAAGTCTAACAAGTGAATCTTCATGAGGCAAATTCAGCCTTAAATATATGGAAATATGTAGCTTCCAAATATGTATTTCAGTGTGAGAAAAGTTTTTCTCAAACTGTTTTATAGAATTCTCTCTGTGTATTTGTCATTTCATTTATGTCCTCATTGTATAAGGAGGACGTGAAAGTCAGGTGGGCAGTTGCAGAAGTCAGATGAAGGTGATTTGGCGGATAGAGCGTAGACCTTCAGTACATCTGGTTGTATGGCCCATCAGTGCCTCAAGCTTTTGCTTGCACATCTGATCTTAACCTTTGGAAGATTTCATTTGATTTGCTTTTTTATTTGTAGTAAATACAAAATATTATAATTATATTTCTAAGTGTTATGTAATAAGATTAATTATTTGCAAATATTAATAGATACTGAGTAAAAATAGCTTATTTTAGAAATTTGTGGTTTGTAGAACATTTTTGGATTACTTCTGAATATGAATATTTATTAAATTTGAATGTAGCAATTTTAAAAGTTCCTCTTCTGATTTAATTCTTACTCAGTTCTGTTTAGTTCCCACTCCCCATCAGGGAATAGTACAGTGTTCATTGTTCCTATTGTTAGTTGTAGGTAAATATCTAATATGCAGGATTTCATATGTACCTCCCTCTCCAAGGGGGTCATGGTCCACAGATTGAGAACCACTGGGTACTAAATGGCTCTGAGAAATGTTGATGTGATCCTTAGAGTTTCTATAATTCATCTTTTTTCTTTTAGTATAAAATCCGTATGCCACGATGAGTATACAGTAGAGTGTACAGAATTCTTCCCTATTCTGAGTAACCGTCATCCTTCCTATAACCTGTACTGCATTCAAGAAGATGGCCGGGCAATGCTGACGCACGCCTTTAATCCTAGTACTTGAGAGGCAGAGACAGCTGGATTTCTGAGTTCAAGGCCAGCCTGGTCTACAGAGTGAGTTCTAGGACAGCCAGGGCTATACAGAGAAACCCTGTCTCAAGAAAACCAAAAAAAAAAAAAAAGAATATAGACCAATAAAATGCTTGCACTGCTTTCTTATTGACTGCATTTGTGCTTTAAAGTTGAGGCTAACTGTTCTAAATATGGTAGAGTCAAATAGACTCTATTCTCTTTGTTAAAGTTTCCTAAAACATTTTTTTTTCCTCTCTTTTTTGCTTGGGAATTTCTTATCCATGATACCAAAACTCTGAATTGGCTTCAGAAGGCCTACAAGCCTCTTGAAAATATTTGTGTATTTGCTAGGAAATGCCTTGTATCTTTTAATTGGTTAGTGATTTAAAGAAATAAAAGAAAAACTACTTTCTTAAGTATTCTCTGATTTGCCATTCTTAAAATAGTTCACCAAATTAACTTGATATTCATGTACTTTTAATAGTGGAAAGTTTAAATCAATTTCCATTGTCTAAACTGAACAAGTTAAAATACAACAAGGAGACTGTACTCAACTCACACTAATTGGTATAGGTCACTCAACATGATAGAATCTTGGTGCGGTAAAGAGACAGGCAAACATGAGGTATGTGCAGCTGACACTGGTGGAACCTGACATACTATTTGGAGATGAACCGAGAGCCTCATCATTTTATGCAAATGCAACTGAGCTGTCATCAGCTCAGGGCTTACTGTTATACAGTAAGATTTAAAAAAAACTTTAGACGGTTTCTCCATTGTGTAGCCCTGGTTGACCATGAACTTCCAATGTAGACAAGTCTGGCTTCAAGGATCAGCCTGCCTCTGCTAGATGTGTACCATCACATCTGCCCTAGACTGTATGTTTATAAGTAGGAGTTTACTCTAAAATAATTCCTGAAAGTATACCATCATGTAATGTATTCATAAGACCACCGTTATTTATTACCATTACCAGATACTATGCACTAGACTACCCAGAATGGGTAGTTATATACCCGTCCTCACCAATAGATTGAATATATTCAAGTACTTAAGTCTATGACTGTTTTTGAAGATATTTAAGAAATGATTGTGTTAAATGATATCATTAGCATAGGCTCTAATCAAACTGTGCTAGCATCTTATAACGAGGAAATTTATATGTATAAAAGGGCACAAGGAAAGATTACATACCAGGGAAAGGCCAGTGAGGACAAAGGGAAGGAGTAGATATCTGTAATCCAAGGAGAGTGTACTTGGAAGAAACCAAAAATGTTAATACCTTGATCTTCAACTTCTAACTTCCAGAACTGTGAGAAAAAAAAAAAGATTTCTGTTGTCTAAACTGAACAAGTTAAAATACAATATTCTAGAATCTGATTTTGAAGATAGACTGATGTCAGAGACTATGGTACGATTACAGGAACAAAGGGAACTAAGAAGTATTCTGGCAGTTAGATGTATAATATGTCACTATAGAAACCATACTGATAGGAAACCATAACTATAGATTGTGCTTATGCACTGACAGTATTACCTTTCACATTAGTAAGTATAACCCTTTCAGACTCTACCCAGCTTTTGAAACTTGTATGAATCGTAATCAAGCTAATAAAACTGATTATTTTGTATTGATTGCTTATAATGTATTAAACATTAAGACTTTAAAGGTACAATATTGTGGTATTTTTCAAGAATATTGCAACACTGTAGAATGTACAGAGAAATAGATTATTGTGAACAAGGTAATTAGGTCTGGAATAGAAAAGTGCACAGATTGCTAGATATGTAACAGGGGCACCATCTCTGTATAGGACTCAGGGACACTTCTTGACTTTAAGTTGATAATGAAGGAAGAATTGAGCAAAAATGATCAGGCATTTTAGGAGCTGAAATTGGTCTGAGATGTAGCCAAAAATAAAAACTGTCTAGAAGTATGTTAGTTTTGCCTTACTCAGAATTTGTTAAATTGGAAAGGATATTTTAATAATTATATGTAGTTTTAATAGTGACTGTGGTCTTTATTATTATGGGGTAGGGTAATAAAACCACAAGTTTGATGGGTATAATAAGGGTTTTTAGCCAAACTTCCTATTTGTTTGTGATTATATTCATTTGTCCATTCATTTATTTCATTTACCCAAACACATTGTGTGTGTAATTTTATTGTTTTGTTTTAGATGCATAATGAAAGTCTTGTTGTGATTTGATTTGAGTCTAGGCTTGCCACTAATAGCTGTAAAGCCTGTCTAAAACCTTTCTAAGCTGCAGTTCCTTTGGGGTATTTTCTAAAAAGAAATACATAATAAATGAAGGATGGTACAGTACTTTATCACATAATTAGTTTCTTCTCAATGAACTACACATTAACAAAAATATCAGTGGTAAAGTATGAACATAAGATTTAGTAATGTACTCAGATTTACATAAGGATGTCAGGGTTTCTATATACAATAAGCCCCAGAAAATAGTTGCAATTCAGAAATGGAAATGTTACACATTTAGGACTAGTAAACTTTCTAAATATTTGGTGTTATTTCTAAGTTTTTGAAATTATTATTTTCTTGACTATTACTGTTATTTTGTTCTATAATGTAATTGTCAAGTAGTTGCTGTGTTTAGAAATACATACTTTACCAAGTACGTTTTTTCAAATAACATACATTTAAAGTACTTAAGGGATAAAAATACGATTTGTTTGTTAAACTGACTCACTAATGGTGAAGGATAAACATGACATTAAAATTGGACGTGTTAGGAATCTCCTAGACATGACCCTAGTTATTCAGATGTACTTTGTCTATAGTGTCAGATAAAAATAAATTGAGGACACACCTTTAAAATATGCTGAAACTCATCTTTGTCAATTCTGTCTTGGTATTAGAGCCAGTTATTCTTTCTTCCTAAATATTCATTATTTACCCATTTATTATTTTTCACACCATGGGTGAGTCCATGGCTTTGTGCGTGGTAGGCAAGCTTCCTACTCCTGAGCTACTGGGCTATCCTGAGCTACTGGGCTATCCCGTGCCTTAGTCTTTTGAGACAGGTCTTGTCATGTGACTCAGGCAGACCTTCAACTCCTTTGTCCTGATTCCATGCATACTCACATGCCTGGGATGCATTACTAATTTAAATGAAACATAAGTAATACTGATTGATCACTGTGGTGCTAGGCATGCAATTCAGCCTTGTGCATGGCAGAAAGGCACACTCCCATTCAGTTATCTCTCAAGCTACTGCCTCTCCCTTTTTAAAGCAGGATCTGCTTCAAATATGCTATCTTCAAGCCTCAGACTCCTGACTACTGAAATTGCAGGTGTGTGACACCATTTGCCCAGTCCATGGTGTATATATATGAATAAATTGTTGACTATAGTTCTACAGGGATAGGGAACTCATCTATTTAAGGAGTTCAAGTCCTGAGTGGCTGATGAGATGGCACTTGCTGTCAATACTGATGACTTAAGTCATAAATACCTATTTCGGTAGTTTAATGTGTCATCCCTCTGTGGCTTTACTAGTGTAATGGGATGCACACATGGTGGCATTTTAAATTGAAACAGTAATTAAATTTAAACAAACACTTTAATATGTCCTAATGTTCTCTCTCTCTCTCTCTCTCTCACACACACACACACACACACACACACACAGCTATACCATTTGTTGTTGTTGTTGTTGTTGTTAATAAGTGATCAATCTGAAAAACTTATTTTCAAGCATAGTTCTCTAGAATTCTGTAACAGTTACTGTATTACTGCATTTGGGAGACCAGGTGAGTCTCCAGGACTCTCTATTAATTATAGTTAAATAAATTCACATAGTCAGAAGTGTATAAATTATTTTCAGCGTAAAGAAGTAAAAGCTTACATTCAAGCTAGGGGGATAGCTCAGTAAAAGTGTGACCACTAGAGTTCCATCTCAGGTACCCTTGGTTAAGGGAGAGAACGAACTCTTAAAAGTTGTCCTTAGACCCCACATGCCTACCTTGGAACATGCGCACCCACACTCACATCATTCACATACTCATGTTCATTCAGTTCAGTTTAGGGCAATAATAAATAATAAAATCATGTGTTCTGCGGACTGTGTCACTTGGATATGTATTCCATGAAATTTAGCTCACCTATAATGAGTAATGCATAAATTCATGTTATATAAAAGATGATCAGGAATCAGGAAAGATGACTAAGTGGATAGGAGCACTTGGCTGCTGTAGTTGACAACAGGTTTAGTTCCCAGCACCCCTGTGGCTATTCTTTAAATCCAGCTAAAGGGGATTTGATGCCTTCTTCTGATCTCTATAGGCACCAGGCACACAGCACAGGCATCTGTGCAGGCAAGCACAGACACAGACACAGACACAGACACACACACACACACACACACACACACACACACACACACACACACGTGCGCGTGAGCATATAAAATAAAATTTAAATAAAAATAGATCTTTTAAAATAGTGGAAGAAAAATTCTTTTGATTATCTTCTTCATTATGTTATTTTAAAATGGCAGCTTTCAATTTCTATAGTTTGTCCTGATTTCTTGCAGCTTGTACGACTTCTCCTGTGAATAGTGAGGCTTCACTGACCAACACAAGTGACGAGCAACCAGAACAACCAACAAAAACCATAGGAATGAAAATTCAGCAAAACATAGGTATTTGCTTTTTTTTTATGACTTTGAAAATGAACTGATTTTGAGTTTTCCTTTTATCTTAAAATTAGTTCAATTAACCAAAATGTTAGATTAAGACAGTTTTACTGAGTATGATTGAAGTTGATGATAAATACACAAGTAAAGTTGCATTATAATGATTGAGAAGCACTACCCACTGGAGCTGTTTCCATGTAATCTATGATGAGACAGCTGGCATATTGGGTATGTATGTATGTGTCTATGTCCCTGTGTACCTATATGTATGTATGTGTCCATACATACACACATATATTTACAGAAGCTTTTTAAAATATTACTTCTGTTTTCTCTTAGTGTGCATTTGTATAAGAGAGACACTTTATCCACCCTTTATAACTTATTTTCAACTCACTACCATATTTTTCTTTAAGACATCACTGGATTTTAGTCCGTACATATCTGTACATTTTGTAGTATGTGCGTACATGTGTACGTCTCTGTGTGTGCAGTTGTCTAGGCCATGTTACCTTGCCTCAGAGCCTAAGGGTCAGTGGCGCCTTCTTTTTTTGCTCATCCCACTGGCATGGTTTTGTTCGTTTCCCTCTTAGGTGTGCTCACAGCACTAGCTGTTGCAGTGCTTGCTGCAGGCATCTCCTTCCATTACTTCAGTGATTAGGGAGTACCCCAAAGAGCTCCCTGACCATCCAGAAATCATGGATCAACAGCTACGGAAAAGACATCAATGGCCACCTGCACTGAAGCTAGCAATGAGCTCTGCTACGATAATGTCTGTTAGATGTGTTTCTGACATGAAATCACCAGCTGCCTTGTTTAGCCCTGCTTTTATTATCTGGCCTAGGTTTCCAAAAGTAAACTATGCATCTAAATGGAGTTGCATGTAACAAATCACTATTATGTATTTTCAGAAGGGTCAAATGTGAACTATTTAAGAGTTTAGTGCTTTAAAAAAAAAAA
>NW_022196891.1:47046839-47066623 GCF_008632895.1 Mastomys coucha | reverse complement strand
GCAGTTTCTCCCTCGGCATCAGGTCAAGTTCGAGGTTACTATGTAGACTGGAGAATGTTGCGTGATTTTAAGAGATGAAAAATGGCTTATGAATATGCAGATGAGAGGCTTCGGATCAATTCGCTCAGAAAGAATACCATTTTGCCAAAAGACCTTCGGGAAATGGCTGGTGATGAACTTGCTGCCCTTCCACGGGACAGCTGTCCTGTTAGAATCAGAAATCGGTGTATCATAACATCTCGCCCACGCGGTGTTAAGCGTCGCTGGAGACTTAGTCGCATTGTCTTCCATCACTTAGCTGACCATGGGCTACTTTCTGGAGTCCAACGAGCAATATGGTAAACTGCTTTAGAACCTGCCCAGCTGCCAGGGAAGCTAATCCTGGCAAGAGACTTAAGACTAAACCCTAGGTCTTAAAAGGGTCCAGTATGTTTAGTCTACTTGACCCTGAGTTAAATTACTGTTAGATTTTAAATTAAGAAATGTGGTTGTCATTGAATTGTCTTTTAACTTTAAAGCATATTACTCCCACATATGTATAAGGGTGGAATAAAAATATTTTCTGTGAAAAAAAAAATGCAGTCAGTAGTAACCACAGCAAATGTATCATCAGGAATTAAGTTTATCCTAAAGGATTTTTCTATTATGCACCCAGTTGCAGTAGTTTATAGACATTGTTTAAATTGGAGGCCATGAATACTATTTTAAATATACACATGGACTGTGGTTTCTTGGATGGCAGATGCCAGTAGCAGCACTGCAGTATGCTGTTTGTCTCAAACCAGAAACAAAGAGAAATGTAAATCTGAGATGCTATCCTAGTTAGGACAGTTAATATTCAGCAGTTCTCCCTTGTAGTTCTGTGTAACTACCAGCAGAAATAAACTAGAAACACTCCTAACTTAGGCCCAAGACTCCCATAAGTTATGATCAAGCAATATTTCTTCCTGATTCTATATCATGAGTTATAAGATGCAGTGAGACGGGGAGAAATAAACTATAGGAAAAAAAAAGCAACAACACTGAAGTCATTTCCCAGGGTTCACATCAACAATGTAGAGAGTGACGGGTAGAGCCTTAGTGTGGTGAAAGCCAAGTAGTGCTCCTCGGAATGAGGAAGAGAAGAAACTGAGTGCTGTTTAGTGGGAGGAGACTCTGATGAAGACATCGGAGGGAGAGTAGAAGGTAGAACAGCAGGAAGGCTGGGGGAGGGAAGGGGCACAAGGCCTAGGAGGACCAGGAGGGGAGGATGGAAGAGAGGCAGCACTTAGACAACAGGTTTCTGCACACTCATTACCATACACACCTATAATTGAAGGAACAAACAAACAAACAAATCCATAAGTAAACCACAAGTGTAAAACAAGGTTTCTAAAAAGCCAAAGGGGCTATAAAGATGCTCAGCTAAGGCAAGCTGGTCACATGCACAGTAGACCAGTAGCAACAGTGTATCCAAGAAGGTGGTAAAAGCCCTTCATAATTGGGGAACTGAAAATTGGTGCAAAGCAAAACTCAGAAACAAACCTTCATTACAGAAACTGAAAACGGATGGTCCTTGATAAGAAAAATTACTCAAGAAACAAAATTTGAAAGTAAAGTGTTAATGAGCAGACAAAATGATCAATATTGTAAATTTAAAGTGTTATTTGTATACAATCATAATGAAGTATTTAAAGAAATTGTAATGGAAATAATAAATGTAACACTGAATAAATATTGTTATGCAACATTAATATGGAATTTTAAAATAAGGATATAACTGGGAAAATCTGGGTTAAGAGATAGGAGGATGGTGGTTTGAATCAAAGTCCTTCGAGAGGCTTCTACTAGGATTCAGGAGCCAAGCCAAGGTAAGGTTTAAATGTGGTTATTCCACATGAGTTACTTTCAAGGCCACCTTCTCAAGAATCCATAGGTGATGAAACATCCCAGCGAGAAGGAGTTTAGAGACACAATACAAATCCAGGGGGACATTAGGGAGCAACAGGGAGGCAGAGTACTAGAAGCTGCACGCCTCACAGCTGCAAAGCACCACAGAGCAGACGAGGGAGGCCCTGAATGTGAATGGACAAAGTGGATCAAACAGACTAAATCCTCCAAAGTTCAATTTTATTGGAATTGCAGAAGCTTAGTAGACCTGTTCACGAGTGTTGAATAGTGAACAAAATAAGATTTTTGTTTTGTCAACACCTACCTCAGCGTTTTACCCCTCTTTTAAAGACAATATCACTATTCAAAAATCTTATTCAAACATTCAAAGCATATGTGATGAGGGAAGATTCCCTAGGTTATTGTATGAGGCTCATGTAACTTGACAAAATCAGGGATAATCAGAGAAAAGAATACTATAGGCTAATAACACTTCTTAACATGTGTGAAAGTCAGATGTACTGCTTAGTTAACTCAGCATTATATTAAAAAGATGTATGCATTAAATACAGAGAGCATGAGCTTATTAACTTTCTGTTTGTGATCCTTTAGAAATGTGATAAGATACAAAAAACCCCAAGGCATTTAAAACACATGTAATTAGACATATGAAAATATTTACCTGCATAAGAAATTGATTAAGGCCATAACCAATACTTTTTAACCCTTGCTTGGTTGAAAAGTTAAGCCATGGACATGCTAATAAAAATGGTGTGATAAAACACTTCACACCATAGGTGCTCAGAAAGTCATCTGGCCTTGTAGAGTTAAATAACTATTCTCCACATGCATATTCCTTAGGTAAATTCTTGCATAGATACAACTATAAGAGAATGTAACCATGTTTATGGCTATAATCCAAATATTTATTAATTAAAAATAAGTACATTTTAGAGGATGTAATTTTATTTAGCAGGGAGAATGGCGTACATGCGAACACAGAATTTAACTCAGGCTTCATGGCTCAAACCTGTAATTTCAGCTCCAGTGGCTGAAATAGGAAGGAAGATTTCAAGTTCAGTGACAATATGTACTATATAGTGAGACTCTCTCAAATAAATAAAATAAATTAAATAAATAAAAACTCTTATTTAGAAATGATTAGGTAAATACCAACTCTACCCATATAATAATGTTTGTAAAGTTAAGCAAGTTTAAGCTATATTACAGTTTTTTGTGGTGATTTTTTTTTTCTTTTTTTTTGGTGGGTCGAAGCCTAGGTTCTGCTAAGATGGCTTTCTGGGCTGTGTGCTCACTCTCCCTCTATCTCTGTCTCTCCCTCTCTCCCTCCCTCCCTCTTTCTTTCTGTTCTGCTCTGCTCTAGACAGCTTTTTCTTGCTTTTCTAAAAACTCTCTGGTTGAAACAGCTCTTTCTGCTAGTCAAAAAAAACTGCTATAAAAAATTATTGAACCTTCCAACCAAGTCGGAAATACTATTAAGAAAAAAATTCTTGAAGAGCTATTTTCGCTGTCCAGAGATCTCCATAGAGCTCAGCTCTCACATAGCTCATGTCATGCAGACCAAAAGCCCAGCTTTTT
This sequence comes from Mastomys coucha, assembly GCF_008632895.1. Taxonomy (NCBI): domain Eukaryota; kingdom Metazoa; phylum Chordata; class Mammalia; order Rodentia; family Muridae; genus Mastomys; species Mastomys coucha. The sequence continues at coordinate 47,063,155 of NW_022196891.1, read as the reverse complement.
ATTTACGTACTTATTCCATGTTCCCTTTTGATTATCCCAAGAATCCGCATCTGGTGATTCTAGCTCCTTAATTCTTAGAAATCAGCAAGCACATTTATTTTTTTGTTTTTGTCTTTTAATATTGCAAAAGAATTCAGAGATCTGCCTGCCTCGTTTAAGCACAAATGATAAGCTAGATGGGTAGGACCCTGTCTTGAAATTACCATTTCTATCACACCTGGACCTGGACTTGCTGTGTCCCAGGCTGACCTGGAACTCAGGAATCAGTCTGCCTTTGTATCTTTCTGACCAGCTGGTTCAGTGTAGCTACCTCTGTTCCTTTAGATTTGTGAAGCCCTCCTTTTTGAATTTAGTGAAATTCTTTTTATGGTACAAAAGTTAAGGATGATGGCAGAAGAGAGAAGCAATGTGTAACAAATACAGTGAAAACAGTATTTCTAAGTAACGGATATGCAGCTGTTTATTTCCTTTATGGCACCCATACATAACTTCTGTATCCTATTGCTAACAGAGCAATACATCCACTTACATCAGTAATGTTTTTTTCTTATAGTTCTTTGAATGGACAAAGTCACTTTAGATCTTTATGTGGCAGTTGCTGGAACTTCCATTATTTTAGGGCCAGATTGGACTTTAAACAGATAGTTCTTTCTCTTGGTTGACAGTTGATGGGAATCCAGCTGTCACATCTCAGTTCTGTGTAAGGCTTGCATCTAATTGCATTGCATCCTAATGTCTGAGCGTCTTCATATTTTAGGATGCTTGGGTCAAAGAAGTAACACCACTATGAACATTCTAACAAGAGAAAAATGGAGACAGACTCCTCTTTAACTTTGGCTTGGAAAATCCTGAATATGATATTTACTACATGTATTGGCTAACTTAATTTCCAGGATAATCCTAAATCAAAAGACAAGGGGAAGAAAGTATTCAGAAGGGGAATATGATCTATACACTGATCACAATTTGCCTTTTAATCTGTTGCTTGCCTTCATCTGCTGTGCAATTCCTGTGGTAACTCATTATGTTCTTACCAGCACGTAGGGATTAACACAAGCTCTATGACACGCTCATAAGCTTGGTTGTTTTTTACTTTAAGGGTTTGTCTAAATACAGATTAGCCACTGTACAATAAATACCCAGGAAATTGTCCTTGATTTCTGATTTTAGTCTGATAAGCAAGTATATTGGAAAAAATTCATAATGTAGTAAAGGTATATTACTAGGTTTTGATTTATTTGTCATTAAGGACAAACATTAAAAGTGGCCGATTTGTCTCTGCTTCATCATTTTGAAAGCACATTTGCATTCACTGCCTAATTGATTTAGACAAAAGATTTGTGCTGTAAGAGGGACAAAGGCTTGTTGGCAGGGCCCTAACCTGACGGAGGCATTCGTGTTTAGAAAGAGGAAACACTTGAGTAATGTGCTGGCTACTTTTTAATGTCAGTTTGACAAAAGCTAGAGTCATCTATACCAACTCGACAAACCTCCATTGAAAACTCCGTGAGATTGACCTGCAGGCTAGCTCATGGGCCATTTTCTAGACCACTGTCAGTAGTGCCATCTCTGGGCAAGTGCTGCTGGGGTGCATAAGCAGCATTCCTGTATGGATTCCTCAGAATCAGTTTCTGTCTTCAGGTTTCAGCCTTGAGCTTCTGCCCCAACTCTCCTTGATTATGTACTATAAAGCTATAAGATGAAATAAACCATTTCCCCTCCAAATTTTGTTGCAGTGTTTTTGTTTGTTTGATTTTTAAATCACAGCAATAGAAACTCTAAGACAATTTATTTTTGTCTCAGTGATCAGAAATCGATTACTCCCGGTTTTCATCTTTGTAACAACGTTTTAAAATCATTTAAATATTTAGCACCATCAGGTGAAACTGGATGTTCATACTGTGCTGTGGAACTTCTGAATCCTCATAAAGCCCTATTTAAAAATTCTAAATTAGAACTTAACATTTTAGGAAAGATCCTTCATTTAGTTCAGTTCATTAAGATATTTTGTTTATGGAATTGGGAAAAGAACTTAATAATCAAGATGAAAATAATTTGATCAGGTCTCAGATTCTATTTTAGTCAAACCCAATCTGGTTGTAGGTATACCAGATGTCTAACCCCATGATAAGCGTATAGAATATCAATTAGCTGAGATCCTAGTTGCCTTTGTCTAAGTACAAATCACATGGATTTTTAACTTTTTTTTTTTAAGATTTATTTATTATATGTAAGTACATTGTAGCTTTCTTCAGACACTCACTCCACAAGAGGGAGTCAGATCTTGTTATGGATGGTTGTGAACCACCATGTGGTTGCTGGGATTTGAACTCAGGACCTTCAGAAGAGCAGTCAGTACTCTTAACTGCTGAGCCATCTCTCCAGCCCCACACATGGATTTTTAAATCACATTTTTCTCTACTTTCAAGCTAGTACTGTTGGAAAGACATGCTATTGTGAAATAGCAAATAATAATAAATAACTACAAATAGCAAGTAACTAGAAAAGTATATGGATTGTTTAGTAAGGAGAAGACTCTGATAAAAGGGAACGATTGAGAACGTAGAATCAAGAAGGAACAACTGTTAAACCAAGAACACATGCATCTAAGTCTCCTCAGAAAGTGAGGAAGAGTGCCTTAAAAAGGAATAAACACTAGTTTTAGGAGAAGGAAAGCTGCTTCTGACATAGTTCAGAGGAAGGAGCAAGTTGATGCTGATATTTATGGGCTGTTAGGCTTGGTGATGATAAGTTGAGGGTGACATCATCTGATACCTTCAGATTTTGATGAGGTTGCCAAAAGCATCTGAGAATGAGAGAAAAAGACATTTGCAAAACGTGTTGCAAAGAATGGGTCACCAGGATAATCACATAAATGTATTTACCTGTGAGGTTATTTACTATAAATGAATGAAATTGTGTGCTTTCCCTCAAGAGTCTCTCTTCTTGGATTCAACTGCAGAAATTGAGAATCGTATTTAAAGTGTTAGTTGATATACTATAGATCCACTGTAGCTAAATCAATGACTATATATCTACATGTATATATGTATATATATGGCAGTATTTGGGAGCTTTGTTTAATAAATAATTTAAAAACTAACATGTGATTAGAATTTTAGGGCAAAAATGACAAGTCTAATTCCAGTAAAGCTAATAAAAAAAGGTGAAGACGTGTAGGCATAATTTTTTTGTAACCTATTTTTAATGAGTGTTTAACCTCTCTTCTCTGCCACAAATGACAGAAGTACGAGTCAGCTAGTCTCATTGCATCTCAGTAACAGAGCAGTCCCATCCAGACAGGATATGGGTCAAGCTATAAAGACATAAAGCACACCTGCAAGCACCTCCAGCATGAACCCACCTCCTAAAAGGTTCTATACTCTAGTACCACCAGCCTGGGACCAAGTATTCAAACATGAGCATGTGGGAGACATTTCACATTCAAACTATAACATTCCATCTATTGCTTATATTAGCCAATTGCTATCTTGTTGTGAAATGTATTCATCCCAACGTTTGAAGTCCCTTTAATGAATAAGAATGACACTATTTAGATGCCCAAAGTCTCTTCTCAGAACCAAACCAATCTCTTACCTGTGAGACCCTATAAAATCAAAGGACAGACTATATTCTTCCAACATAAAATGGCCAAAGTAAACATTCCTGTTCTAAACAAGAGAATAGGAGTAGAGCAAAAAGGATTGGGCCAACACAGGACAGAAATCCAGAAGAAATATCAAATTCTCTAGCTCCATTTATGACTACAGATAATATCATATTAGCTCCAAAGGGCTTAGATAGCCCCTGCTTCCCCACCCCTAGTTCTGCCCCCTCCATAATAATGGTTCTTTCTTGACCTGGCTCTGTTCCCATGTATGCAGATTTCTTTGGTGGATGTCCATGGGTCTGGTCTCTCAAATATCCTGGGACCTTCTTGCCAACGAATGCTTTATCTTCACTCTCAGGGATTCTTGCAGTGTCTCTATCCCTGTCACTGTGTAGTTTAACCTCATAGGCTTTCTGAAACTGTGGAGCCACATGCTTCTGAAACCAGTACTATACAGACATCACTGTTGCCAGCTTAAGATATACTGTGGCCCACTTGGACCACAGCTGTAGCAGCCCTTGCGTGCTGACCTGAGGGAATCACTTGCTAGGCAGTAGTTTTCTAAGAGTAAGAACTCTTTTTCTAAGTAAGTTTTCTAAGTTGGTATTCTGGGTTCAGGCTCTTTTCTTTCAACCGAGTTTGCAATTTCACAAGTTGGAGTCTTAGACAGGTGGAATCCTGCCCTCCAGACACCTTTCCTGTGCCTCTGAAGAGCAGGAAGCTTCTGTTAAAAACAAAACAAAACAAAACAAAACAAAATTCAGTTTCTTTTCAGCATTTTCCTTGATTGCAACCTTAAATTTGCCTCAGTCCCTTTCTTAGAAAAACTTCAAATTTTTAAAATTCTACAATACTTGTTGATCTTTTTAATCTAGATAAGAATAGTGATCAATAACCATGCCTCATCCTGGATGCTGTCCTGCCTTGAAATGTTTTTCACTAAACACACTAGTCTATTAAGTTTGGTCTCCCTACAGTCTCAGGACACAGGCAGAATGCAGTTAGATTCTTTGTCAGCATGTAACCTCTCACCTGGTACCCCAGAGAGCACTTGTTTCTCTCTGAAGCCTCATGAGCCAGGCTGCCAAAGTCCACATTTATTTCAGTCCACAACTTCTTCCAGAATAGCCCACTAAGCTTTGTGCACTGGCTAATTTCTCTTCTCTAGGTGACACACCCTAGAGTCATGTGGGAAACTGATTGATTGAAAAACACTTCCATCAGATTGGGCTGAATTATCTTGTCTAGTGATGTGGGAGGCCCCAGCCTACTGTGACACCATGCCCAGGCAGGTGGGTGTGAGTTCCATAATAAACTCGAAGAGACCCTAGCCAGCTTGCAAACAGGTTTCCGCAGCCCTTGCCCTTCGCCCTCACCTTGTATGCTTTGTTAAAACAAAAAGCATTAGATTACATTCCTAAAGCTAGCTCCCAAGATTTATTCCCTTATTTGCCCACTTCCTCCTCCTGAAGCTGACCACCAAGGTCAAGCTATCAAGTACTGAAGTCCAAGAATCAACAGCCCCCTTTGGCTCGCCTGACTAACATGCCCAATTGAGGTTAACACCCCATCCTAACACACTTTACCCTTTTACCTTTATAAATTGCCATTTGCCTGCAGGCCATGTCTGTCTCCTTGGTATCCAGAGGCAGTTTTCTGTCCCACTCTGAGAAAAATAACCCTTCCCTCTCTCCTGTGCCCTTTCTCCCCTCTCTCTTACCCCTCCCCCTTCTTCCTCTATCTCCTGTCTTTGTCCTTTATCCCTCTCCTCTGTTGCTCTGGGGCAAATAAATTTCCTTTGTGTAGTGAGTGTGTAGTTTCTGCTACCCTGCTGTAAGCTACTGGCAGACTGAGCTACCAGCCCCTGCCCAGGAGCCATCCCAAAACACACACACACACACACACACACACACACACACACACACACATTTACTTAATCTAAATATGCTTTAGCTCAATGCCCAGGTTTCTCTAAGCCTTCCTTCCGCTACCATGCCCTTCTTTTTGCTCCCAGCTCACCACCTCTAAATCTTCCCTCAGCTTTAGTCTTAGTCTTAGTCTTTAGTCTTAGCTCAGCACACTAAACCTGCCCTCAGCTTAGTTGTGTTTCTAATCTCCAGCCTGTTACCCCAGGCCCAGTCAGAGAAGTGGCCAATGGCTACTACCCCCTTCCCCCCATCTCACATGGTTGGTGGCTCTTTCTTCCAAGGAAGCATGACAGATCTCCTCTCCTGTGTCTGGCAGTCTGCCTGTGAGACACTGGAGGTCCTGCCGCTTCCGCCTTTAAGGCTTTCCTTCCAGTCCATGGAATTAATGCCAATCTATAGCTATTCTATTGAGATTTTAGATTTATAATAAAAAATAAATAAATCATTTTTAAAAAAAGAATAGAAAAGAAAAAGAAGGCAGACTTTTTAAAAATTATTTTCCCCCTTCCCTTTCTCCCTCTTGCTCTGGCCCCAGCTCCTGCTCCCTCCGGGCCTGCTTGCTCTGGCCCATAGGTTCTTTATTTGTTTCTCATTAGGAGATGGTTATGAGCCAACATGTGGTTGCTGGGGTTTGAACTCGTGACCTCCAAAAGAGCAGTCAGTGCTCTTAACCGCTGAGCCATCTTACCAGTCCTCTTTACTATTCTCTGCTTTTTTTCCTTCCTCTACTTGATATACAAGATTGCAGAGTGTAAATAAAGGTGGAGACGTCAGTCCAAGAGTTGACCTAGTCTAAGTACTTAGAGAAGTCAAGAAGACTTTAGAGGAAATGGCGGTTGCATAGGAGAGGTGTGTCAGTATGTTGACAGAAGCCAGAGGAAGTAACCAAAGGGAAGAGTTCCCTCTGATGTGGGTTTATGGAAAGTTGAATACAATATGAACTAAAAGTTGTCCAATAAACTTGATAAGAGATTTCAGCTGTACTTAAATTGCTTGGCAGAGTCCACCAGTATGATGTAAAAGAAATGAGGAACAGGAATTGTAGGTTGTTTTAGATACCTCCTTTAAGAGTTGCCACTTTAAAGAAAACCAGAGATGTGAGTGGTAGGTCTGCCTGGCTTTTTTTTTTTTTTTTTTTTTTTTTTTTGGACAAACTTGCAAATATTTTCAAGAAAAATGAAAGCAAAAATCTTACTTTTCTTCTCTGCATCTGGTTGCATTGCTTTAAAAATAAAAACAATACTTTTCAGATACAGATTTGTGGTTATTGGAGGCTAATAAATGAAACCATTGTAACATTTTGAGCTTTGTGAAGTTTTTAAGTACTTGACTCACAGGCTGTTTGTTTCTTCGTAGGATTTTATTCTTATCGTACAAACCAATTCATAAGTAGTATTCCACTTCAAAAGTCCAAATAAAAATGCCAAGGGAAAAATGAGGAGTAAAAAGAACTTGACAGGGATTTTACAATGACCTAAGATTGACATTTCTCTCCTCCTCTGTTTACTAGTTATTTGCTAAGAACCACAATATTTTCTGCAGTAAATATTACCTCAATTTGAATAATCAGCACTAAAAATGCTATTTACATAATTTTAGTGTCTTTCCCTCCAAATTTGAATAGCCATGGCCATATTTAGTGTTTGCTAAAGGAATATAGATACTACCAAAAAAATCAGTGTTCACTGTGTAAAGGATAGACACGAGATACTGACGTTATGAAATGCTTATTCAATGTCTTCGTCTTCCATGTTGGTTTGTTCTAGGTCATGTATCTCTCTTTCTGGTAGTAATCCATATTCATTTAGGAAAGACTCCACATCTGCAGCAAAAAATTCTTCAGCAAATTGTTCAGCAACACTAATAAAATTGCTTATCAGTTCCCCACCTTTGTACACGAGCAAGGTAGGGAGTACGTCTGAGGAAAAGCGGTCCCCAGCTCCAGTATTAGAAGCTCTTATTTTACAGAACTTAACCATTGGGTACTCCGCTGCGAGGCAGGCTAAGCTGCTGTTGAGTGCATCGCAGCCCCTGACGCCATCCTCGTAAATGTTCACCACGATTGTGGTGACCTTCTGCTCCTTCTCGATGGTTTCCAGGAACTGCTCCCCTGTTTCCAGCTCATACACAAACCCATACCTAGGCCCAAAACTCAGCTTCTGATGCATATCCTGCATGCACTGTCTACGGTATTTGCGAAGGCAACTCTTATCTTCTTTGTCTTGATGAATTAGTTCATATTCTTGAATGCTCATCTGAGAACGCATAAAAGAAATAACAGAGATAATTCAGTGAGGAATGTTTCATCTTGAGATGCATCAAACTCATTCTCAGGTCTAGAAGCTTTTACTTGTTGACTTCTCTGCTTAGACCACGCCCTCCCTGCTTCTAACATAGCCTTCTCCTTTAAGCACTGGCTCAAAGGCCACTTCCAGGACCCTTACTCTACACTTTCTTTATTCTGTTTTTATCTTCATTGAAATAAGTACCGTTGGAGCTTGTATTATATATTTGATTAACTAATTAATTAATTAGTGCTCAGTGTTAGCAGTTTTTTTTTTTCCTGATTATAGACACTACCCAGATCTGCTAATGCAGAACCCATATGGGTGAGACTGAGTTGTTTGTGTTTTAACAAGCCCTTTAGGTTATTCCTTACCACCGGGCTACATTCTGTTGTGGTTAGAACATCAAATTATCTTAATACCCTTTCATAATATGGACTCCATTATTAATATATTTGATAGTCAATTAATTACCTCTTACTGTCAACCAAGAATAAAACAGACATAAAGGAGTGGTGCAGTCTAGTGTCATAAGGCTCACTATAGGTGTGGAGTGGCCCAGAAACTTGGAAGGTAGCATCTGGGAGCCTAAAGGTGGTAGTCCCCTGTGGCATCCTCTTGAACTGCATCTGCTGACTCTTTTATATTACTTGTTTCTGCCTCTTGTATGTTTTCCGAATATTCCCAGTTCTTCCTCCTTCCCAATCCACCCTCCTTCCTGCTTTCTTCCTTTGTCTTTCATCTCTCTCTCTCTTTTGATATGGTCTTCCTCTGTAGCCCAGGCTAGCCTAGAACTCAAGGTCCTCCTACCTCAACCTCCCCAGTGCCACCATGTGCCACCATACCTATTCTAATAGTTTCTTTCTATTCTAATAGTCTCTTTCCTATTCTAATAGTTTCTTTGTGTTAATATTATCATCTCAATTTCACTCTTTTAAGCCTAAAATTATTAAATGTTTTGCATAATTTGTAAGCTGCCCTCATAGTTCTGCTAGTTCAAGCAACCACGCCTCATGCATATTAATTTGGAGATACATTTGAGCATTTCTATCAGAAGTTGCTCTGTTTATACATGGAGGCATACATACCTAGGCATACAGGCACATTTCTGAAGTTTAGCCAGAAACAAAATCTTTTTTTTCTTTTTCTTTTTTCTTTTAACTTTTATTGCATTATGATGAGAAAAGTTACATGATTTCAATTTATCTGAAATTTGTTAACATTTAAAAACATATTTTAAATAAATAGAATTAAATCACATTCTTGTTTCCCTTTTGTACCCCAATTCCTCCCAGAGACCCCCCTTCAATACCTACAATATCTTTTTCTCATATTCCTTAAAATTTATAAAATATTATAACAATAAAAATGAGTATTATAAAAGTTGTTTGATATAAAACAACAATCAATTTAACAGTCTTATGTAGATGCTCATCTACAGCAATAGTGAAAATACATTTTTCTCAATATAAATTTTAAATAACTCCAAACATATTAACTGTATATTTCAAAATAATACATCACTGCTAGTATTTTTCTTAAATGAACATAAATATATAAAGTTTTTTTTTGTTTGTTTTGTATTTAGTAGAGTTTAAAATCTTGTCTCTTACTGTGGTACAAGCCCAAAATAAGAACAATTTTTAGACCTTGGATTTCATTGTAATAAGGCTGTACTTCAATGACCATCACATCACCAAAGGATTTTTACCTCCATCATAGCTAAGCTGAGAGTTGACAGTTCTGCTGTGCAAGGAATGAATTGTAGGCACGATTTTTGGATACAGACTTCCTGCTATGGTCAAAGCTTTTTGACTTGAGTGAGTGATTTTATTCTCAGCACATAGAGAACAGGTTACATCATTTAAGAAATGGTGTATGTATTAAGATGGCCTATCCATAAGTCATTCACCAACTTCAGAAACAAAATCTTTAATACTAACAACTCAGACTTAATACTAATTTTAATTTTGTTTTAAAACAGTTTTAAAATTTATTTCCCCTTCATAATCTGTTTAAAACAAATGAAGACATTATCACAGCTCCTCAGTTTGGAAAACGTGATGATCTCATCCATACTTATGATTACTCAGAGAAAGAGCCAACTTCTGTCTTCCACGCATCACACCATTATACTGAAGATCATTATCATGGTCTGAAGCATCCACCAAGGCACATGTCTGTTCATGGTCTCATAACTCAGTATACTCCCAATACAAACAGATTTGGTGGTAAATAGTGCACTGGAGTGATCTCCCACAAATGAAAATCTCTTAATTGCTTCCTTTATTGTCATCATTAATCTTGTCATATAAATAGGACACACGGAGCTTTAAAAATGGACTAAATAAAAATATTGATATTCTACCAATTTAATGTTCCATTGATCTCCATCAACATTTTAGAGGCCCTCTTTGACTCTGTCTCTTTATGACACAGACACACACATGCATAACTAAGACTCTTGCAGTGCTGTCTTTTGTAGCATTGAGCTGCTTCTGCCCATCTCCTTCCCTCTCTTCCTAGGCAATCCTGTTCTTCTAAGCTATGAATATCCTCAACCCAGCGAATGTCTCTGTACTTCTCTGCACACAGATTAACGTGCCTATAATCACGCAGAAGGCAAGGAACACCACAGTGTCTTTTGTTGCCCTAGAGAATGGAATAGTTCATATAATTTAAAATTCTATATCTTGTTTTCTCATTTTTCTAAACTTCCTCTACAGCAGTTCATATATTCATAATCCATTCTTTTTATTCCCACATGTGTTTCTTAGTATAGAATACCTTGATGACAGTATTCATTTTATACTACAAGGAAAGCATTTCATAATAGTCTAAAGTGATTCTCTTGAGTGACTTAGATTAGGTAATACAGAACTCATAACCAGTCTTTTCTTGTCTTACCTTTCTGCTCATTCTTTCTTTTGAGTCTTTGTCATCTCTGCTCTGAGGAGAGGACATTTGTCTGAGGATTTCCTTCTTGCCGGGTGGAATTGAATCACCATCTTCACTTTCTAATTTAAACTTTCTCCAATCATGTATTACTCCTTTGGGTCCTAAAATTAAAATTTTAAATGTTTTTCTCTTGATTCTCAAAATTACTGCTTCCATGGGCTGGAGAGATGGGTCAGAGTCTAAGACCTGACTGGCTGCTCTTCCAGAGGTCCTGAATTCAATTCCCAGCAACTACATGTTTCACAACCATCTATAATGAGATCTGGTGCCCTCGTCTGGCATGTAGCCATATGTGAGGGCGGAATATATATTACTGATATTCTACCAATTTAATATATATACCAATGCTACTTATATATATAATATTACATTATATAAATATGTATACATATTAATAGAGCTATACATACTAAAGCTTATTCTTGTCCCTCATTAATACAGTATTCTACATTTGGGTGTATTTCTCTCTCACATTGTATATTATATTGTATATTAGTTTATAATATAGATTATATAAATATAAATAAAGTGGTTATACCTGATTTTATTAATCCAGGCAGCCACGTATTTATTTCCACAGTCCTCTGGAAGAGCAGCAAGTGCTCTTAATCACTGAGCCATCTCTCCAGCCCAAGAGTCACCATCCTTTCTCTTCCTGTTCTTTTCAATATAGAGCATAGTAAATTACTATGAATGTGTATACAACTTAGTTAGTTCTTACTGATAGGTGGTATTGTTTCCTCATTTTCTAAATCATGTAGATGTTGAATAAGGCATCTTATAATCAAATTTTTTTATCCTATATGTCACGTGTAAGTGAAGTGCCTCAGTCGAAGGATGTGCCTCTTGCTGGGTGCAATGGTGCTAACTGCCCTTGCAGAGGTCAAACCACTGATTTGTACTCCTCCCAGTGCTTCATTAAGAGGATGTGTTAAACTTACAGTGTTTCTACTTCTGTGGGAAAAAAAATGCATCTCGCCGAAGTTATGTCTGTGTCTTTTTTAGGTTATTTTTCTCTGTGAGTCTTTTGCCCACTGTGATGGTTAATATTGATCATCAATTTGATATGATCTATAATCACTTAATAGATAAGCCTCTAAGCATGTCTGTAACTGTTTATTTAGTTGAGTTAATTGAGGTGGGAAGACAAACCTTAACTAGGGGCATCACCACTCCATGATGGAGACATTCCATCCTGGAGACAGGTAACTAAGCATTACTATTCACTTGGCTCTGCCTCCTGTCTGTGGATACAATGGACCAGCTGTCTCAAGCGCCGGGTCTTGACATCCCCACCATGATGAGTGTACCTAGAACTGTGAGCAAACTTGAACTCTTCCTTCCTTAAATTGTGTATGTCTGGATATTTTATCACAGTAACACAAAAACACACCAAGTAACTAGTACATCCCCTATTGTATTTGATGCTGTTTAATTTCTTATTATTTGTAGAAACTCTTAATATATTAAAACATTAACTTGTTGCCTATTGGATTGTATATGTTTTTCATAAGTATGTTAAATTTTTCCCTTAATATTTTCTCCTGCTATCATTTACCGGACAATGGGCACTTCCTTTGTTTCTTTCCCCTTCCTTTTCTGTGCACCCGCTTTTTCTCTCCCTCCATTTACTTCCTTCTCCCAGTCCCTCCTCTTGTAATCCTTGCGTCCTTCCAGCAAATCAACCTATCTTTTTTCTTACAATTTTTTTGTTTGTTTCATACTTAGAAAGATACTCTTACCATAGATGTTATTAAAGAAATTCCCACATACTTATTCTGGTACTAGTGTGAATTCATTCAAACCTATGACTGAATTCAAAGGTTTCAATCCATGCTTACAGATGTGGGAAGTAATAGTCACATAGATTCTGTAGAGTCAAAAGGCTTCTGAATGTAAAACTTAAGTCATAGTACTTAACATCTAAGCTCTTGGTAGTGGCATAGAAATAGCCACATACAATTCAACAAGTCAAGAATTCCTCCTTGATGAAATGATATTTTGGATATTCTGGAGGTAGATTGATTCAAACATTCTTTATTAGACTCTTTTTTCACACTCAAAACGTTAAAATTAAGTATTATTTACTTTTTATCATTAATCTATATTTATATAGAGTATACTAAGGAAGGCTGTAGTAGGTATAGACAGGAAGATTGGCAGAATAGAAAGGACCTTATTAAAGTGTAGATAGAGGAGTCTTATGATACCAGGGTAGCAGGAAATTATCAACAATTTGTGTTGTTTTTTCAAACTCTTTGATACTAAATTAACAAATAACTGATCTTGGGTCACTTCATTTTATACTAATTTATTCAGTCAAATGTTTTAAAATGATTCTTCCTGATTAGATGAAGATATTACTTAAATTCAATAGTAGTCTCTGTTAGAACAGGAAATATTCCTAGATTTAATCTTACATCAATAATTATGTTTCCTCTGCATGTTAGTTACCTGTGTGTGTGGCCTGTCCTTCAAAATCTTCCTCTAAGCTCTGGCTTGCGGCTTCTTCCATTTTATGGGTTGGGTTTGGTGTAGTCTCTATGATGAAAAGAAAAGAACCAGTAAGACTTATAAGTTCCGGAATACACATGCAAGCACATACACAGCCTTAAATACATGTGCATATACTTATAATCCCCTGATGTCACCCTTGTGGATGAAGGGTTTTCACTATGGGAATGAGTGCTTTGAATGTTTCTGTTTGCATTGTAAGAGGACATTGATTTAGTATTACTAGAGATATTTGTATAATTTGTGGTTTGTCTTTTGAAGGTTTATGTTTTCATTTTGGGTTTAGGTACATGGGTGAACACTATTGATTAATAAATTCCTTATTTTCATTACTACTTGTCAAAAGATTTCACAAGGCTCTACCCCAATACCTAATATAATGAAAAATTCCAATTAGTCACGTGTTTGCTGTCTTAGTGTCCTACTGCCGTGAAGAGACACCATGGCCAAGCCAAAACTTATGAAATGAAGCATTTAATTGGGGAATAAAGAACTTGAAACATAGTTTATTATTCCAATTGCCCCTTAAGTTCTAGAAAAAAATGGTAACTTAGCCTTTTCTTCTCTAAAAAAATATGTATAAAGCTAAAAACATCTAGAATAATTCTACTTTAAATGTTGAAGAGACAGAACTATAGCTTCCTTCTTGGTTTATTATTTTTAATAGCTAATTATCAATCTAGTGGAGAAGAAAGGTTATTCATCTTTAGATCTATTGATTGGATTAGGGTACACGTAGACTAGACTATGTTGGACAGTTCTCTGGGACCTGAATTTTGTTTAAAAAGAAAAATATTTTAGTAAGGTTTTCATTAATGCTAACATATAAGCCAGCTGGACTACCTTTTTTTGAGTTAGAGTATAAAAATTAACAAAAATTTTCTATGGTTTACTGCCAGGAAAAGTATAAACAAATTAGAAGAAAAATATTGAAACATGGAAATGTTTGTTTCTAGTACTCACAGTCTCTGTAGAAAATAGTATAAACAGAATATTACTCACTATTGATAGGTTTATTTATATTCGTAGTAATTCTCCCTCTAACCACCTCCTCTAGGACTGGCTGGTTATCCCAAATAATCTATCTTAATAAATTTACATTGGCACCATATAGGTAGTTACATTGCCATTCAAAAATTATGTATCCTGGCATACAGAAAATAATTATTTTCTAAATGAGACCTGAACAACAACAAAAAAAGACCTAAACAATGACAATGCCAGTTACCATATCAATTGTAACAGGGGGAAATATCAGAAGGCCCCAACCCCAGATGAAGAGCTACAAGAAACTAATGACTGCTAAGCAAAATTAGTCTTCTACAGGGATAAGCCCCCTGAGAGGTGCTAAACTGATTTAGTAGGTTCTATGTATCTATCTCACTATGACCTGTCTGTCTGTCTGTCTGTCTGTCTGTCTACCTATCATCTACCTGTGTCTGTCTGTCTATCTACCTATCTATCTACCTATCTATCTATCTATCTATCTATCTATCTATCTATCTATCTATCTATTTATCTATCTGTCCATCTATCACAATTAAAGAATAAGAGCACATGAAGCTGAGAAGGAATAAGGAAACATAGGAGGAGCTGGAGAGGGGAGAATGTAGGGTTGAAATGATATATGAAATTCTCAAAAAATAATAAAAATATGTTTAAAAGAAAATAAATCATTTATGTGCCTGTTACATAAAATAAAATATATCTTAAATATTGTTAATTTAAAAAATTAGCATTTGAGCCAAGCAGTGATGGTGTATGCCTTTAGTCCTAGCACTAAGGAGGCAGAGGCAAGTAGATTTCTAAGTTCTAAGCCAGCCTGGTCTACAGAGTGAGTTCCTGCACAGCTAGACCTACACAGAGAAACCCTGTCTTGAAAACAATAGCCAGGCAGGTGAGTTTCTGAGTTCGAGGCCAGCCTGGTCTGCAGAGTGAGTTCCAGGACAACCAGGGCTATACAAAGAAATTCTGTTTCGAAACCCTTTCCCCTGACCCCCCTCCAAAAATGAAAAGAAAACAAACCATCAACAACAAAATCAACATTTGGCGTGAAATGGTATTATGAGTAATGGTTGATTTTTTTTTATTTTGTCATATTCTTTAAAATTTATAAAATATTGTAACAATAAAAATGAATAGTATAAAAGTTGTTTGAGAAGCAGACCTTGGACCCAAATTCCGCAGCCAGTCCCACAGCATCCACAGGAGGCTCCCATCCCACGCACTCAGATACTCCCAGGATCAGAGGTGAGGAGGACACAACATCTGTCCCAACACTGAGAGTAACTGGGACCAGCGGGACCTAGGCACACAGGAACTCCGCCAGCCCAGTGATACTGGTTGCTTCCAGTCTGTCTGGGCTGGCCGGTGCCCTGAGCAGACCTTGGGCACAAACTCTGCTGCCAGTCCCACAACACCCAGAGGAAGCTCCACTCCCAGGCGCTCTAACAAGACCAGGATCACAGGATCCCACAATCACAGGATCACAGAGACAGCTTAACTCTGAGGAGTTCTGACACAACAAGGATCACAGGAAGGACAGGCCTCAGTCAGATTTAGCAAGGGCAGGTAGCACTAGAGATAACCAGATGATGTGGGGGGCAAGCATAAGAATATAAGCAACACAAACCAAGGTTTCTTGGCATCATCAGAACTCAATACTCCCACCACAGCAAGTCCTGGACACACCATCACACCAGAAAAGCAAGATTCAGATATAAAATCACTTCTCATGATGATGATACAGGACTTTAGAAAAGTCATAAATAACTGCTTCAAAGAAATACGGGAGAACACAGGTAAATAGCTAGAAGCCCTTAAAGAGGAAACACAAAAATCCCTTAAAGAACTACAGGAAAACACAATCAAACAGGTGAAGGAAGTGAACAAAACCATCCAGATCTAAAAATGGAAATAGAAACAATAAAGAAATCAGAAAGAGAGACAGCCTTGGAGATAGAAAGCCTAGGAAAGAAATCAGGAGCCATAGATGCAAGCATCACCAACAGAATGCAAGAG
>NW_022196891.1:47036105-47045552 GCF_008632895.1 Mastomys coucha | reverse complement strand
TCTTTTACTTGCTTAGTTAGAGTTACACCGAGGTATTTTATATTATTTGTAACTATTGTGAAGGGTATCCAACAACTTTTATAATACTCATTTTTAGTGTTATAATATTTTATAAATTTTAAAGAATATGACAAAAGAAGGTATTGTAAGTATTGAAGAGGGGTCTCTGGGAGAAGTTGGTGTACAAAAGGGAAACAGGAATGTGATTTAATTCTATTTACTTAAAATATGTTTTTAAATGTTAACAAATTCAGATAAATTGAAATCATGTATCTTTTCTTATCATAATGGAATAAAACTTAATTCAATTTTAAAAAGTTGTTTGATATAAAACAACCAGTTAAACAGTCTTATTTAGATGTTTGCAGCAACACTGAAAATACATACGTTTTTCTCAATAAATGTTAAATAACTCCAAACATATTATCTGTATATTTTAAAATAATATATCAATACTAGTTTTTTTAAATGAACATAAATAGAAAAGTCTTTTTGTTTGTTTGTTTGTTTTGTTTTTAGTAGAGTTTAAAATCTTGGCCTTACTGTAGTACAAGCCCAAAATCAGGACAATTTTTTGACATTGGATTTCATTGTAATAAGGCTGTACTTCAATGAGCCTCACATCACCAAAGGATTTTACCTCCATCATAGCTAAGCTGAGAGTTGACAGTTCTGCTGTGCAAGGAATGAGTTGTAGGCACGAATTTTGGGTACAGACTTCCTACTATGGCCAAAACTATTTGACTGGAGTGATTGTCTTCATTCTCGGCCCACAGGGAACAGGTTACATTCATTTAAGAAATGGTGTGTGTATTAAGATGGTCTCTCCATGAAGTCATTTACCAACTGTTTCAATGAACAATGGTTCTGCTTGGAGGGTGGCACAGACATTAGGTGAGGGTAAGAGTCTGGTTCATTGGCTGTGATAATTTGGAAAAGCATTCATCTCAGAGAAAGCGTAGCTTATAAAGTCCTCTTTTTCAAACTTGATAAAAGAGTTACAAACATCAAACAATGCATTCAATCTCACTCTTTGTTGTTCTCTTACAAGCCACCTCCCAAGCTAATTGTCTACATTTCTTTTGGCTGTATAAATACTTTTGAAATATGTAAGCTGTTCTAAAAACCATAGTATAGTATAAAAACATAAAATAAACAATCCTACTAATAGAGAGGTTGAGATAGGAGAAACATGGTTTCAAGACTGTTATGTGGTACACAGCAAGACACTGTCATCTACAAGCAAGCAGAAAGTGTATATGGATTGTACAATATTGGACTTCCTTCTCCAATTACCAAATTAGAGAGACCACCAGATGATAGCGAACAAATTTTCAATTCCTCATACTTTTGAATTTGAATAGATTAGGATATGTTGGAAATATTAATTTTCATATTGATATTAAGAAAATAAGTAATTGTCACTTCCTGTTGTTTTTGTTGTAAGAGGTGGAATTATGTTTGTGTGGATTTGTTGAAAGATTACTTTCTTCCTTCTTCTAGGGTGTAGTTTTGCTCCTTATGTTGATGTTTTCCCTCTATTATCCTTTGTAGTGCTGGATTTGTGGAAAGATATTATGTAAATTTGGGTCGTCATGGAATGTCTTGGTTTCTCCATCTATGGTAATTGAGAGTTTTGCTGGGTATAGTAGCCTGGGCTGGCATTTGTACTCTCTTAGGGTCTGTATGATATCTGCCCAGGATTTTCTAGCTTTCATAGTCTCTGGTGAGAAGTCTGGTGTAATTCTGATAGGCCTGCCTTTATATGTTACTTGACCTTTTTCCCTTACAGCTTTTAAAATTATTTCTTTGTTTAGTGCATTTAGTGTTTTGATTATTATGTGACAGGAGGAATTTCTTTTCTGGTCCAGTCTATTTGGAGTTCTGTAGCCTCCTTTCTCTCTCTCTCTCTCTTTCTCTCTCTCTCTCTCTCTCTCTCTCTCTCTCTCTCTCTCTCTCTCTATCTATCTATCTATCTATCTATCTTTCTTCTTTAGGTTAGGGAAGTTTTTTTCTATAATTTTGCTGAAGTCTTCACTCTCTTCTATACCTATTGTCCTTAGGTTTGGTCTTCTCATTGTGTCCTGGATTTCCTGAATGTTTGGGGTTAGGAGTTTTTTGCTTTTTGCATTTTCTTTGACTATTGTGTCACTGTTTTCTAATGATGTCTTCTGCCCCTGAGAGTCTCTCTTCTATCTCTTGTATTCTGTTGGTGATGCTTGCATCTATGACTCCTGATCTCTTTCCTAGGTTTTCTATCTCCAAGGTTGTCTCTCTTTCTGATTTCTTTATTGTTTCTATTTCCATTTTTAGATCTGGATGGTTTTGTTCATTTCCTTCACCTGTTTGATTGTGTTTTCCTGTAGTTCTTTAAGGGATTTTTGTGTTTCCTCTTTAAGGGCTTCTAGCTGTTTACCTGTGCTCTCCTGTATTTCTTTAAGGGAGTATTTATGTCCTTATTAATATCCTCTAACATCATCATGAGAAGTGATTTTAGATCTGACTCTTGCTTTTTCGCTGTGATGGTGTGTCCAGGACTTGCTATGGTGGGTGAATTGGGTTCTGATGATGCCAAGTAACCTTGGTTTGTGTTGCTTTTTTCTTACGCTTGCCCGCATCATCTGGTTATCTCTAGTGCTGCCTGCCCTGGCTAAATCTGACTGGGGCCTGTCCTTCCTGTCATCCTGGTTGTGTCAGAACTCCTCAGAGTCTAGCTGTCTCTATGATTCTGTGATTGTGGGATCCTGTGATCCTGGGCTTATTAAAGCACCTGGGAGTACAGCTTCCTCTGGGAATTATGGGACTCCCTGCAGAATTTGTGCCCAAGGTCTACTTAGTGCACCAGCCCAAACAGACTGGAAGGAACCTGTGCCACTGGACTGGTGGAGCTTCTGTGTGCCTGTTCCCACGGGTCCCAGTTACTCCTGGTATTGAGACAAATGTTGTGTCCTCCTCACCTCTGATCCTGGGTGTGTTAGAGTGCCTGGGAGTGGAGCTTCCTCTGGGTGTTGTGGGACTGGCTGCAGAATTTGCCCCCAAGGTCTGCTTAGGACACCAGCCCAGACAGACTAGAAGCAACCTATGCCACTGGGGTGGCAGAGTTCCTGTGTGCTTGGGTTCTGCTGGTCCTCTTGGTGTTGAGACAGATGTTGTGTCCTCCTCACCTCTGATCCTAGGATCCTGGGTGTGTTAGAGCACCTGGGAGTAGAGCTTCCTCTGGGTGTTGTGAGACTGGCTCATAAAGGTTTATTTTTAAGTAACAATGATATTATTATAAGTCTTTGGATGCCAATGAAAATGTTTTTAAGTGATTGGAAATTGATGCTAAAATGGAGCAAGAAGACAGAATACAAATGTTGACTTTATCAACATTTACTGTCTGAGTTACTGTGTTTTACATCTTAGCGAGATGTAAAAATCTGTGACCCTGCTTCTTTTTAACGTTGGGCTGTTAGAATACTTTTGTTTGTTTGCTGGCTTGCGTCCTTGTTTGTTGATTTTGAGACAGGATCTTGTACATCTCAGGTTAGCCTGGAACTTGGTCTGTAGCTGAGGATTATCTTGAACTTTTGATCATCCTGTCTTTATCTCCCTGAGTGCTGTGATTACAAGCATGTGCTGCTATACCAGGTGTATAAATTCAGACCAAGGGTTTCTGTATAGTAGGCAAGCACTCTAGTGACTGAACTATAAACTCCTATTATACTTATTTAATAAAAAATTTTAAGTGTCTTAAGTAACTGTGGTAGAACCAAAGAACTATTTCTGTCTGTCCATCTATTTGTTTGTTTGTTTATGTGCAAGTTTGTGAGGGGAATGCATCCAAGGGTGTGCACTTGCTTGTGTAGGCACAAACCAACATCAGACTATTTTTTTTATTTCAGTTGCTTAAAGAACCCCGTGACTGGCCTGTCTTTGCCCACTCTCCCTCACTGCTGGCATTATAGATGCCCACTACCACTGCTAGCTTTTTGCTTAAGTGTGTGCCAGGGGTTTGAACTCACATCTTTATACTTATGCAGCAAGTATTTTACCCATGGATTCATCTCTCCAATATTTGAGGAAATTTATTTAGTAAGGTGGCTGAAACTAGCAAAAGCGTGAGGTGGATAAAATCCATAACTTCCAATTTTCTCTTTACTGTTTCAAGAATGCTGGATTTCTTGCTATGTTCTGTGTTCCATGAGAATTGCACTGCATCGAATCACCCTTGTCACCCCTCCTCTTCTCCCCTTGCCCATCTTTAGTCATATATCTCCTATGTGTCTGCTTCGCTGTTCCAAGGTGACTGTGAGCTAATCTGATCAACTAAGCCAGGCTAATGTTCTCATCAATATTAATGTGTTCATTGACATATTTAACCCCTGCCACAAATATCTTCTCCAGTGTCATACCTGGCTCCTATAGAAAGCATTTTGTATTTCTTAGTAAAACAAGCTACTGGTCGATTTCATGTGAAAGCCTGACCACACTCTGTCAGATCGTATAAGAACTACTAGATCTGGGTAGAACTCTTCTTTCAAATCAGAAAGATGGAGGTGATTATTCCCCAAAGCTATATTCTCCTCTGTTTACCAGTCCACTCCACTGTTAGGATTCTAGACTTGAAGGAGGAGATGGGGTAGCGCAAAGTGTGCCCTTAGGTCAAGTTCATTACACAGGATCACATTTTGCCTCATTTCTGTGAGTCTCTTAAAATTACTCTCTGATTTATTTGTATATATCTTTTCCTCAAAAGAAGAACTTGACTTGATGTGGACCATGCATTTAAATGCTTTGAATGGGAGTGTGCGCAGTGCATAGCACTTGACTACTTAGATTTAAGTCTAGGTTTGCCAACCCTTAGCTATATGACCTTGGGCAAATCATTAAAACTCTATTTGCTTTAGTTTTTCATTCCTAAAATTGAGAGTAACAATTGTATCTACTTCAAAAAGTGTATGGAGAATAAATGTGAGGAATTATGTAAAGTTTATAGTATTTAGTAATGTCACTTAATACATTTGGGGTAAAAATTAATTTGTTAAATAGTAAATAATAAAAAATGGAGCCTAAATAAATTTAATAATTTATGTAGTCAAACAAATCTAAATTTTACTTAAGAGTCAATGCATATATGTTCTGCTTATATATATATTTATCTTTCCTACCAAAGATCATGTATGCATATATATATATATATATATATATATATATATACACACACACACACACACACATCATACATTTTACCCCTCAACTATTTTATATGTTCCTATTTCATTACTGACTGAGTGCTTTATAACAGTACTTTGATTTATATTTCAGAAGCAATATTTGCTGCAAGGCATTTGAGAACATACAAAATAAAAGATTAGCCTTGAATTGAGGAATATAGCATAATAAGATGTACATGAAATGGCAAAGAGGAAATAGGAATGTTCACTTAGGTGGGATGTGGCATAATTATTCTCATGAATTGACCTCCTTACTTAGGATTTTGATAATTGTCAAGTGATTGGTCTTCTTTTCTGTGCTTCTGCCCCAGTGCCTCATGCAGCTTCCATTAGTACTCCTCCCTGCATTTCAGTTCACTAATGAAATAGGCCTTTGCTTAGAGAGTAAAGACACCTAGTATTTCTGTTGCCATCATTAGTTATCTTGGTTGTTAATTTGGTGACGCATGAGCTTTTACACTTCATGGTTATCATAATGAGAGTCTTCTTTAAAGACAAATTACTATAAGCATAAGTGGAATATAAGACAGTCTTTCAAACAATGACAATGAATAAGAACACTGAGCTGAGTGAGTGGTGGAAACCCAACAATTGCTACTGTGCTCTTCTCTGTATATAAAGTACGCCCTCAGCTTATGTACTACTATTCTTCCGCAGAGTTTAGACACAGTTCATGACAATGGATGCAAGACTTGTGATGGCAACGTCGACATCAGATGCTATGGAGAAGATGTTCTTAGCCTCTTCTTTACTCTCTATATTAGTGTTGCCTTTTGAACACAGGAGCCTGGGCAGGAGAAGGAGTAGGATAACTTTTGAACAACTTGGATGCCAGGAACACATGGGAAGTAGCAGTTTTATATTCATCAGCCTGTATTATCAGCACAAAACTTTAATAAATATGGGCTTTCAGAATTAAAATGGAATTCCTGTGCTTAATGAAAAGATATCAACACCAGCATCACTTTTACAATCTTTAGACATTTTCTTGTTCTGGAGAGTGTAGAAGTATCACAGCCATCCAAGAAATTCATGAAGCTATCTTTCTTAGTGATATCTATTTTTTGTAAACTCATTTGTAAACTTACAGTATATATTGCTTAATACTATTATGAATACTATGATTCTCCATATACTTTAATAATAATGTAACAAAATCTAGTTGCTAAACAAAATATTTGGTCAAAAATCGACAATTCTCAATTTGATGAATTAGATGATCTATGGAGTAAATTATACAATAATATGATTTCAAATATCATATATAATGGGTAATATAAAATATGCATCTATATATTTAAAATGAACACTGTAATTAAAAGCTGTTTGAAGTTAAAAATAACTTCATTTCAAAGCAATGGGAAAAACATACTATACACAGTTTCATTATACAAACAGTAAAATTTATTGGTAATGATAATGTTCATTGTGGCAAAGTAGAAGGAAATGAAATAAAAAATCTCACATAACTTAGCAAATCTCATCAAGTTCTCAATATTTGTTGAAACAAACATGATTTTGATCTCTTAAAAGTTTTAGACATTTGATGTAGATATTTTCATTTCCACTTTAAAGTTTAAAAAAGAAACAACAGCCCAAAATGTGTCCTGTTATCAAAAAGCTTTAAAGCACACTTCTGATTGTTTTACTCTGAGGTCTGAAAAGCCTTAGTATTAAGTGAAAAAGCTTTAGTATTGAGTGACATGCTGCTTTCTATGTGCTGAGAGCCAAATTCTCAAACACAAACTGGAAGCCATCGTCATTTCTTCCCTTCAGTTCTTCTTGTACTCAAAGGAGAACTGAAGAATTTAAACTTTCAGAATTAATTCACCATTTTTGGATTTATATTAAATATGCAGAATATGAGACTCACACTTGTGTGATTAGTCTGAACTTTGATTAGCAGAGATGGCAACGTAAGTAGCTTTAAGAAAGAAATGTATACAGTATGTAGTTGCCTTTATAGCACATTTGATGTTAGTTGGAAATATTTTAAAAGAACATAATAACATATAAACACTGAAATCATAATCATTTCCTCCAAGACAAATATCTTTAAAAAAATATATTATCAAAAACATTACTTGTAGACTCACAGCTTGGTCTCTGTTCCTGGTGTCCTAGATTATGTCCAGTGGTGAGAATCGCTGTCCACTGAACTCCTTTGAACTTGGACTGGTTGTAAGCTCAGATTTAAGATCCCTGGATATTGATGACCCTTGCAGAAATAGCTCTGAACATGTAATAGGATTGCCGTAAGAGAATTAGCCAAGCATATTTGCTAATAGTAGGACGAAACAAGCACACAAAGAGCTGCAAGCCCTGTTTATTAGTCTTTATTCACCTCTTTCTCTGTCATTTGAGAAAACGCTTTTCTGAATTTCTGACATCTATTTTCAGAAATTTCTTGCCATTTTCTAAAAAACAAAAAATTTTACTGATTATTAAAATTCCCTTCGTATGTAATATGTATTCTCAATATCATCTGCTGTGGTATTTTTTTTTCCTTTTGAATTTGCCAACCAGCTAATTTCTTTTTGTTCTTTGAAATGTTCTCTACACTGAAATCCTTTACCTCTTGCAACAAAATTCCACAAAAGCTTGATTAGTCCTCAGTAACACTAATATAGCTATCTGATTGTGTCTTCTTTTCATTGTATCAGTTTTTCTGACTTCTTTCTTTCTTCCACTATTTTGACCATTCCACTATTCTTTCGTGTACCATTAAAAAAAACTGAATATTTATTAAATGGCAATTTGTTAACTACTAGCCTTTCACAAGAAGATACTTATCAAAAGATCATACTGACTTCAAAAATTAGATGTTTGATTTCAGAGTCACCAGCTTATAGTTTACAGTTCTCAACAGATATCCTGCATATCAAATATTTACATTACAATTCATAAACATAGCACAATTGCAGTTTTTAATTGCAAAGAAATTATTTTATGGTTGAGGGGGTCACTGCTTTATTAAAGGATTACATCATTAGGAAGGTTGAGGGGCACTGCTTTAAAGGGTGCACTTCAATTTGTAAGAGACAGTCATCATTTTTCCCTTTAAAAATAATATTGTGAATATATATATCCATTATTTGTCCAATAGGCACATTCAGAGTATCTAACTGTTAAGCAAGCAATTGTTAGGCAGTAGAAATATATATATATTTCTACTGCCTATATATATGTATATATATGGCATATATATATGACATGAACCAATGTTGTGACTTCTAGTGGTCAGATGGTAAAAAAGGGCAATAAGACCAAAGTGAGGATACTTAGTTCCTTCTTAAAAGGGAGAACAAAATACCCATAGAAGGAGTTGTAGAGGCTAACTGTGGAGCAGAGACTGAAGGAAGGACAATGTAGAGACTGCTCCACCTGGGAATCTTTCCCATATTCAGTCATCAAATCCAGACACTATTGTGGATGCCAACAAGTGCTAGATGACAGGAGCCTGAGATAGCTGTCTCCTGAGAGGTTCTGACAGTGCCTGACTAATACAGAAGCAGAGGCTCACAGACATCCATTGAACTGAGCACAGGGTCCCCAATGAAGGAGCTAGAGAAAGGACCCAAGGAACTGAAGGATTTGTAGCCCCTTAGGAGGAACAACAATATGAACTAACTAGTACCCTCAGAGCTCCCAGGGACTAAAACCCCAACCAAAGAGTACTAATGGCTCCAGCAGCATATGTAGCAGAGGATGGCCTAGTCAGTCATCAATAGGAGTAGAAGACCTTGGCCCTGTGAAGGTTCTATGCCCCAGTGTAGGGGAATGCCAGGGCCAGTAAGCAGGGGTGGGGGTGGGATGGTGAGCAGGGGGCAGGGAGGGAACAGGGGATTGTTTTAGGTTTGGGTTGTTTTTTTTTTTTTTCCTTATTTTATTTTATTATTTTTTTTTTTATTTTTATTTTTTGGAGGAGAACCTGGGAAAGGAGATATTGTAAATAAGAAAACATCTAATAAAAAAAAGAGAAAAAATAATTTCTCACTTGCATAAAAATGTAAAAAAAAAAAAAAAAGGCAATAAAAAATGACTCTATGGTGGACCCATGGCTCCAGCCACATATATAGCAGAGGATGGCCTTGTCAGGTACCAGTGGGAGGAGAGGCCCTTGATCCTGTGAAGGCTTGATGCTCCAGTGTAGGGGAATGCCAGGTCGAGGAGGCAGGAGTGGATGGGTAGGTGGGGGAGCACCCTCATGGAAGCAGGGGAGGGGGATGGG
>NW_022196891.1:47033788-47035834 GCF_008632895.1 Mastomys coucha | reverse complement strand
ACCAGGCTGGCCTCGAACTCAGAAATCCACCTGCCTCTGCCTCCCAAGTGCTGGGACTAAAGGAGTGCATCACCACTGCCCAGCTGAGATTTTAGTTATATCATTCTCTCATTCCTTTCCTACCTCCAAATCCTCCCTGTTCCATCCTGGCATGCTTAAATTTTTATTTATTTTTTAATTTTAAGTTTTAAAATGTATGGATTATTTGCCTGGTGTATGTATATGTGTGTGTGTGTGTGTGTGTGTGTGTGTGTATTGTGGATATCACACACACATAATATATATACATTTATATATACATACATATGGTGTATATATATACATATATAATATATACATATACATATAATATATATACATATGTGTGTATGTGTGTGTAAATATGTATGAATCTGAAACTAGAATCATAGAACAGATGGTTTTTTGAGACAGGGTTTCTCTGTGTAGCCCTGGCTGTCCTGGAACTCACTCTGTAGACCAGGCTAGCCTCGAATTTAGAAATCCGCCTGCCTCTGCCTCCCAAGTGCTGGGATTAAAGACGTGTGCCACCACCGCCTGGAGGCAGATGGCTCTTAATGAAGCCTTTCCAGGCTGAGGAAGCATCTTTGGGTTTATTTGCTTCCCAAAGGCTAGAATTTACTGGCTATTTTCACCTTTCCATTCCCTTTCCTTGTTGGTGGTTTTATTTATTTTTTAAATTACCAACATTCCCATTCCTGTTGTTTTTAAAATAGCTTTTAGGAATTTAGAGAACTTTCATGAGTGTGCTCAGTTTGCCATCTTTTCTTAATATCTTTAGTTCCCATAGCCAGATTCTCACACAACTTTACTAAAATAGAAATTTAAATTTCTCCAAGCTTAAAGATAAAAACAGTTAATTAGAAATAGAATAAAATTTATAACACTAATGGCAATTAATTCAGAAACATCTAATTTTTATAAGTATATAATGTGTAATTATATATTATGTTGCCCACAATCTTTAAATAGAAACTTTTACTATGTAAAGATTACCAGTAGAGTATTAAACACATTCTAACTGTTTGCTTTGGTTTTCTGACATCATTGGGCTCTGTTTTTATAGCATGAAGCAAAGTTCACATTTCAGAATTTAGTTTGAATACTTCTTGGGTGCTACCTGAAGAGGTCATTATTTTCATTTTATTAACAATGTATTGAACATGTGATACACACATGTCCTCCTTCCCTCGTGTGTGTGTGTGTGTGTGTGTGTGTGTGTGTGTGTGTGTAACCCTGGGGATTAAAACCATACTAACTGTCCCCTTTTTAGCTAAAAAAAATCTAGAATGTAAAATAGATGCAGTGCCACCATAACTTAAAATTGTTTCTGATAATAAATATAAAGGGAGTAAACACTTCAAATAGATTAAAATGCTGTATTTAATGACTTTAATATTTGAGAGTGTATGTTTAATTTTCTGTCAAATGTAACTTGCACCTCACGTGTTCCATATGCTTGATGTGCCTATGGTAAAAGGTTTAATACTCTCTTGTGCTGTCACTCTTTTCTTCTCAACCCACACACACACACACACACACACACACACACAATTTGCTTATCTTTAGGCATATTTATTGTTGAGTTGCCTTCTAAATAACTGTTTATAACCTGTTAGTGCTGCTGTAACTGTTTATAACCTCAGGATAGTCCTGCTGTCGCCGTTTATAACTGCTGTTAGTGCTGCTGTAACTGTTTACAACCACTGTTAGTGCTGCTGTAACTGTTTATAACCACAGGTTAGTGCTGCTGTAACTGTTTACAACCGCTGTTAGTGCTGCTGTAACTGTTTACAACCGCTGTTAGTGCTGCTGTCACTGTTTACAACCGCGGGTTAGTGCTGCTGTCACTGTTTATAACCACAGGTTAGTGCTGCTGTAACTGTTTATAATCACAGGTTAGTGCTGCTGTCACTGTTTATAACCACTGTTAGTGCTGCTGTCACTGTTTACAACCGCTGTTAGTGCTGCTATCACTGTTTACAACCACTGTTAGTGCTGCTATCACTGTTTACAACCGCTGTTAGT
>NW_022196891.1:47031850-47032228 GCF_008632895.1 Mastomys coucha | reverse complement strand
TTTAAGAAATGGTGTGTGTATTAAGATGGTCTATCCATAAAGTCTTTCACCAACTGTTTCAATGAACAGTGGTTCTGCTTGGAAGGTGGCACAGACATTAGGTGAGGGTAAGAGTTTGGTTCATTGGCTGTGATAATTTGGAAAAGCATTCATCTCAGAGAAAGAGTAACTTATAAAGTCCTCTTCTTGAAAGTTAATACAAGAGTTACAAACATCAAGCAAAGCATTCAATCTCACTCTTTGTTGTTCTCTTACAAACCACCTCCCTAGTTAATCGTCTACGTTTCTTTTGGGTAGATAAATACTTTTGAAATATGTAAGCTGTTCTGAAAACCATAGTATAGTGTTAAAACATGAAATAAACAATCCTACTAATAG
>NW_022196891.1:47031558-47031840 GCF_008632895.1 Mastomys coucha | reverse complement strand
GTTAGTGCTGCTGTCACTGTTTACAACCGCTGTTAGTGCTGCTGTCGCCGTTTATAACCGCTGTTAGTGCTGCTGTCACTGTTTATAACCGCTGTTAGTGCTGCTGTCACTTTGGTCAGAACAGCTCCTTTTTTTTTTTTTTTTTTTTAAGTTTTATTGCATTGTGATGAGAAAAGATACGTGATGTCAATTTATCTGAATTTGTTAACATTTTAAAACATATTTTAAGTAAATAGAATTGAATCACATTCTTGTTTCCCTTTTGTACCCCAACTCCTCCCA
>NW_022196891.1:47023465-47030634 GCF_008632895.1 Mastomys coucha | reverse complement strand
TTTCTCCAATTACCAAATTAGAGAGACCATTGGATGACAGTCAACAAATTTCTAATTCTTCATGTTTTTGGATTTCAATTGATTAGGATATGTTGGTAAATATTAATTTTCATATTAAGATATTATGAAAAAGTAATTGTTACCTCTTGTTGTTTTTGTTGTAAGAGGTGGAATCAGGTTTGTGTGGGTTTGTGCAAGATTACTTTCTTGCTTCTTCTAGGGTGTAGTTTTGCTCCTTATGTTCGTGTTTTCCAACAATTATCCTTTGTAGGGCTGGATTTGTGGAGAGATATTGTGTAAATTTTGTTTTGTCATGGAATATCTTGTTTTCTCCATCTATGGTAATTGAGAGTTTTGCTGGGTATAGTAGTTTGGGCTGGCATTTGTGTTCTTGTAGGGTCTATATGACATCTGCCCAGGATCTTCTAGTTTTCATAGTCTCTGGTGAGAAGTCTGGTGTAATTCTGATAGGCCTGCCTTTAGATGTTACTTGCCTTTTTTCCCTTACTGCTTTTAAAATTATTTCTTTGTTTAGTGCATTTGGGGTTTTGATTATTATATGACGGGAGGAATTTCTTTTCTGGTCCAGTCTATTTGGAGTTCTGTAAGCTTCTAGTATGTTCATGGGCATCTCTTTTTTTAGGTTAGGGACGTTTTCTTCTTTAATTTTGTTAAAGATATGGTTTGTAGATAGTTATTTTCTCACGAATGGAGAAACGTGGGCAGCTCAGCAACAGCACCTGGAGTCAGTTCCCAGCTCTAGAAGGGAGCCGGCAAGGAAAGCAACACAGCAGCCACAATGATTTTAGCATGTATTTAGTGTTTCCTATTTATTTGATAGGTATTAGCCAGGCAGAGCCACTGTGACATTTTTAAATTGGGAGTAAAGTGAATGGAAACAATTCAATAAAAAAATCTTGGATTAGGAGGCAATCCTGAAGCTCTTTTTACAACACTTTTCAGTGTACATGATTCTAACAGCAACACAGTTTGCACCATCCACAGTTCAGCACACACCCTCTAGAGAGCAGGCTTATTGCTCCCACATACAGAGGCCTAAGCAGGAGGGATAATGTCACTGAGAAGGTCTGATATAGACACAACCAGCCGCTAACAGGTCACCTGGTGGAAATGCCATTCCATAGATCTGGAAGGCAGAGAACACAGAACACTAAGAACCCACCTTCAGTATGTCCCTCCTTTCCACTTGAGACTTCTCTGAGTGGATGGACGTGCTGTTCAGACCCGTGATCTTCTGAACCGCCTTGCTCACCAGATCTGCACCTAGTTTGCAGTCCACGAATACTAATACTGGAAGGCTTAAAGAGCTTCTGATCCTGAACAATGAAACAAGAAATTAAATTACTATTATTATTATAATCTAAAATAAAAACATTCTTCTAAAACTAATGTTCTCATCTAGGAATACACAGCCTTCTCATCTCAGTTTTCATCATTAATATTACAAATATATTTAAATTTTAAGACATATTACATAATTCTTTTTTTTCGGACATGTGTGAATGTGTGTGTGTGTGTGTGTGTGTGTGTGTGTATATATATATATATACATAGGTAATATACATGCATACTCATACATAAGTATAGGTAATATACATGCATACTCATACATATGTAAAAGTTACATGAGTTTTATAAATGGAACAAAAATGGAGAAAAAGTCAGAAAGTAAAAAAGAAACATTCAAACAATGTTTCATTTGGGAAACATGTTTATTAGGTAAATGTTTTTGATCTTGGCCTTCCAAAATACATCTTTTTTTATTTTTATTTTTTTTAGGTATTTTCTTTATTTACATGTCATATGATTTCTCCTTTCCTAGTTTCCCCTTCAAAAAAAACAAAAACAAAAACAAAAAACAAAAAACAACAAGAACAAACCCCTGTTGCCTCCCCCCTCCCCCTGCTTGCCACCCCACCCTCTCCCACTTATTGGCCCTACACTGGGGCACAGAACTTTCACAGGGCCAAGGGCCTCTCCTCCCATTGATGATCAACTTTGCAATCCTCTACTATACACATCATTACATAATTCTTAACCCTGCTCACTAATCAAAACCAGCTGTCTTTAACTGAACACTATTTTTAAGTAACTACTGGCAAATATTGGCCACTCTAACAAGTTTCCTTAAGTTAGTTCAAAGATTCTCAAGGACAGAACACCTAAGAAACACTTTGAAAAAAAAGTATGCAATTTTTAAAAGTTAAAATATTGAGGAATTATGAGTTCATGCACGAGTGTATGTGTGTGTATGTGTGTGTGTGTGAGAGAGAGAGGATAATATTCTGTAGTTCAGGCTCACTGAGCTCAATTAGTAGTCCTAGCTAGTTGCAAATACAAGGCTATTCTTCTGCCCCAGCCTCCCTAATATTGAGTGGGATTATAGGCACGAGTGACTATGCCCAACTCATGAGAAATACTCTTCATATTTATGTATATTTACATAATAAGGAAAAAAACAGATTCTGAGCCAGAATGTGTGGCACAAACATTCATACTTAACACACCATGAGCTGAAGGAGGGTTATGACTTCCAAGCCTGCTTGTCAGACCTCAAAAAGAAAACAAAATGTACCCCTCCAAACAACTAGGCACCTATACTGCATATTTTTAGAGTTGGGTTGGTAGCAATTACCTTTACTCCCAATACTGAGGATATGGAGGCAGGAGGAATGTCATGAGCTATATGGTCTCAGGTAAGCCAGGGATACATAGCAAAATCCTGCATTAACCAACATCAGAAGCAAAATTTTATTTGGTCCTTACAGGATTCTGATGTGGTAAAGGGATTTACCACTAAAAATCTGCACCAGACCTCCCACAAGCTCCCCTAAGTGTCACTCTCCCTGGAGCTGTGGGAAGGAAAACACATGTGACAAAACATGGCTGATTGCTACACCCACTCATCTACTCCAGTTAAATCCGTAGTATCAGAGGTAAAAGCCTGATTAAGGGTAAGAGGTGTTAAGGCTCCAAAAGGAGTTCTGTGCCTCCTGGACATTCAGACAGTCGCTGACATCTCCTAACTCAGGCGTGTTCCAAATCAGTCTTTCCCATCTTCAACATGCCGTCTTATTTAGGCATAAAGGTACTCCAAGAAATGATTCGTAAATGGCTAAGATTGGACATTGTTTCCTGGCCAGCAAAATGTTCCAACCTATCCTAATTTAATTCTAAGCTGTCTTTAGCTTAGAATTTCTCACAAGGAAGCTGCCTTATCAGATAGAATGTCCTCGGAGTTAGCAACAGAGGTCAGGCACCATAGCTTACTGTTAACGTAGTTAGAATTCTCAGGGCAGTCCCACAGAAGACAGAACTGTTATACATACCAGAGAGTAACTGAAGAGCTTCCCTCACTTAAGGGCATTAGCAGGAACTGTTAGATCGGAACTTCCTGGTGCTTGCCTTCAGCAGACTCAGAGAATTAGCATAGGAATACCAAAATAGCCCCAGCAGGGAGGGTACTACTGCTCTTCCACCTGCTTCACATCTGGATACCTGATCCTACTGACCTTGATGTGGCAGTCACTTGCCTACATGACTTCAGTCTTGCTCTCTGATCCTTATTGACCTCGCCTACCTACATGACTCTTGTCATTCGCTCTGTTTTCTGTACACCATCTTTGTGCATTGAGCGCTCGAACTCTGGCTAGAACTAGAACTTAGATGGACTAGAACTCAGATTCATGCAGTCCACAGTCCCCTGGACCCAGGGCGCTTGGGCCCCAGGGGGTGCAGCACCAGTCCAGAGGAGATGGCTGCTGCTTTAGACCCAGTGTGTTCCAGGTGGCCTCAGATGTACCTTAACTGCTGAGTTGCTAGATTTATCATTTCTCTTTTGCAATGACTGTAAAAGTCTGATGCCATTTCTAAGAAATACATTCAGATTCAACACACTGTTGTGTTGGCTCTGTTTATCATTCTTTGTCTATGCCTTGTTGACCTGACTAGGACCCTGTTTCTCCCACAGATTGAGGAAGGCCCAGATCTGAATACTCACATTTAGGATTTCAAATAACTTCTTTTTGGCTGGATCTTCTACCCACAGGATGATCTGCCACACGCTGGAGCAGGGCAGGTTCTTGTCCCCGGTGATAATCCTCACAGGATTGTGCAGAAGCTGGTCTGTGAGCTGATCTATGCTATCTCGAATCATGGCAGAAACCAAGACGGTCTGATAGTCACCAGGAGTGTGCTCCAAAACATCCAGCACTTGCTGCTGAAAGCCCATCTTCAACATGGTGTCAGCCTGAAAGGAAAGCATTTGACATCAGGCTTACTCAGCACTAAACCCCAGAACTGCTCTGGATAAGATTGGGTGATTAAGAACAGGAAAGATGGAGCAGTGTGAAGAAGCAGCGAGAACGACCCCAGGTGGACCGAACCCGCACGTCGCTGTATATCCGTGTTCAGCTCTGATGTCCCCTGCCGCTGCCATGCCCAAAAGAAAGGCTGAAGGGGATGCTAAAGGCGACAAAGCCAAGGTGAAGGATGAGCCACAGAGAAGATTCGCAAGATTGTCTGCTAAACCTGCTCCTCCAAAGCCAGAGCCCAAGCCTAAAAAGGCCCCTGCAAAGAAGGGAGAGAAGGTACCCACAGGGAAGAAGGGGAAAGCCTGTGCTGGTAAGGATGCAAATAATCCTGCAGAAAATGGAGATGCCAAAACAGACCAGGCACAGAAAGCTGAAGGTGCTGGAGATGCCAAGTGATGTGTGTGCGTTTTTGATAACTGTGTACTTCTGGTGACTGTACAGTTTGAAATACTATTTTTTATCAAGTTTTATAAAAATGCAGAATTTTATTTTACTTTTGTTTTTTTAAGCTATGTTGTTAGCACACAGAACACTTCATTATTGTGGGGGAAGGACCATGTGTCACTAACAAAATATCTCCCAAGCTGGATTGAGGACAGAAAACCTTTCCCTGATAATTTTGAAAGGCTCCTGTTGGCTCCCAGGAGAGAGATCCTGGTCTTGACATAGGTGGCCACCAAGGCACAAAATGTCTTGTGGTCTGGGAAAACTCTGAATTCATTTTTATATTCTCTTCCCCCTGTGCCATCAACATAGACTTAATTCCCTTAAAACCAGAGACCTGTTGGAACCTGGCCCCCAAAACTGGTTTTCCATCTATTGGGTGATGTGGACTTTGCAGTGGCTTCAAGTGTTCTCAGAAGAGCGCTGGTTCATTTTATAAAAGATCGTGGATCTTCAGATTGATAATTCTGCCATGTTCACTTCCTGAAAGTCAGGGTCAGCTTGTAAAAAGTTGTTAAACAACATCCTTAATGTGAAATGTCCACCCTCACTCTAAGCTACTTCCCCTTTTCAAAGCATTGAATGGAGACTTCATTGGGTTTTATAGTGGCTTTCTGATTTTGGTAGTCTATACAAGAAGGCAATTTGGAAGTTTTTGTATTGTTGATTGTCTGCCCATGTCCTGCCTGAAATACCATGATTATTTATGAAAAGTATCTTTAATAAAGCTGGTTACAGTTAGGCTTGAAAAAAAAAAAAGGACAGAAAAAATTAAAAACATGAAAAAAATTACAATGTCAAAAGACCAACAGGGAAATGTTATGTAAAATTATAGACTGTATAACTTAATGATATAGATTCTTATTATTAATAGCAGCTATAAGAATACATGTCCTACATGCTTATTAATAAAGTGATTTTTAATTATGGCAACATATAGTACTGTGTCATTATGAAAAATGACCAGAAAGTTCTTTACTGGGTAGTAAATGATTGCTTGGAGAAAATAAACAAACATTGTACGACACAATACTATTTATACTACAAAGCGATGTAAGCAATGTAGTCAAGAAATTAATTAAGCTGGGGGAACAGTTTACACTGTGATCCTAGCACTCAGGAGGCTAAGGCAGGAGGACTGAGTTCAAGGCCAGACGGAACTACAGAGTAAAGCCCGGACATAATAGCTTACTGCCATGGAGAAGCCTAGAGAGCTGCCATGTGTATAGGCCAGGTGCTCGCTACGCTTCTGCTTCTCAATGCTAAGAGTTTAACTCAGGCTCTGCACACGCCAGTGTCCCGCTATTGAACCACATCTGCTGGTCTTAGATTTTGGAGACAAGATCTTGATATGCAGGCTGTGCTGACCTTGAACTCATCTTCCTGCCTTAGCTTTCAAGTGCTAGGTTTATAGGCATGATCTACCATGGCTGTTAGGGTTCAATTTTGGTTTTTCAGAGTTTTATTTATTTCCTTCTAGTTGTAGATATATCCTATATAACAAAAATATTTTAAATTAAAAAAATTAATCTTGCCGGGCTGTGGTGGCGCACACCTTTAATCCCAGCGCTTGGGAGGCAGAGGCAGGCGGATTTCTGAGTTCGACGCCAGCCTGGTCTACAGAGCCTAGGACAGCCAGGGCTACTCAGAGAAACCCTGTCTCGAAAACAAACAAACAAACAAACAAACAAACAATAAATTAATCTTGGGCATAGTTATGGTTTAAATATTGACTATGGTTCAAATATTGGTATCTCTTCAAACGTCATGCCAAGACTTTACCACTGATACGGTGTTGCCTCCTCCCTTCAACTCAGCCTTCAGACTCTGGCGGTTTCTGCTTGAGGCTACTACCTGGGGAACCAAGACAAAGCTCTCTGCAGACTGTCAGATTGTCTCTGAAGAAAGTTCACATTGTGATATGACAACACCCACTGCCTGAAGATATCTGCAGACATCTGAGCTGCTGGTGACCTCCGCTCCTGACTCCTCCCACGATGTTTATGTTTTGCAAATATCAATGTAACCTAGAGATTCAGTTTCGGTTTCTCGTGTATACATAGAAATGCTGAACACCCTAAGTAAAGTACGAAGCCTTGATTGGGGCGCAACCTGGCTTTGTCCTTTCTCTTGCTCTCGAACCCTATTTTTCAGGTCCTTTAGTCCTTCGCCTGAGGGAGCCCAAGTTCGTGAAACTGCGGGACAGTTTCAATATGGGTTGGTGTCCTCTGTTATGATCTATCCCCGAGAGGTGTTTTCATTCAAATCTCAGCCTAAACATCCCCTTCCAAGACAGCCTCTGGTTACCAATCTAAGGAAGCCTACGGTTTGTCCCTGCCATACTGCATGGGTAGGTACTTGCCACAGCTCCATGGGCAGAGCTCACAAGCA
>NW_022196891.1:47016017-47022569 GCF_008632895.1 Mastomys coucha | reverse complement strand
TCTGCTGACTCAGCTGCCAGCTTCACATGTCAGCCTTAGCTCTGTCCTCCCTGCCCACTTCCCTCCAGCCCTCTCTTGGAGGAGCAGACATCAAGACTCCAATGCACTCCTTGTGCGCAGAGAAAAAACGTTCCCCTTCGTGTACTGTTCACGGGAAGGCCAAACTCAGACAATATCACCAGGATCCCACATTTACTCAGTTACCCTTTCTAAAATTAAAGATCCAGCTATAATTTCTGGAGTCACCGCTCCAGCTGCCTTCTTTCCCAATATGCCATCATCAAAAGACTCATAAATGATTACTTTACAGCGACTCTCAGATTTAACCCTTCAGTGGAAGGGCCTCCACCCTGCCCTTGACCCCTTCAATCCTTGACTGGTTTGCTGGCTGCCTGAACTCTGGGTACTTCCTCTTTAACTTCTGTACTGAGCAGGGGAATAGCCTCCCTTAAACACCACACTTACCATGCTGCGCCCAACTCATAATTTAGAAGACCTCATTGTCTCCCACATCAAATCCAGACACTCCTTCAGGGCCTCTATAATTTGACTCCACCCTCGCTTCCCAACTCCACTTCCTGCTGCTGCTCAGGAAGAATCCCTCAAGCTCATTGGTCCCTTCCTAGTCCTCTACAAGTCACTTGGGCTTTCTGACTATTTATGTCCTCATTGGAATATTTTATCTGTCCTCTGGCATTTCCCATCTTCTGAGGAGCAGTTCAAATCCCATTATTATTTTTTAATAGTGTGAAAACACTTAGTCTCTTAATTCTACTCCTGACCTTAACTGTCCTGGACAATTAGCATATCATTTGCATAATACAGTAGTTTATGATATAGCAGTTTCCTCTTCTAGTTGACAAACTATGGCTCTCAAGACACATTCCAACCTTTAACTATTTTGTGGAAACCAGTCACATCCAGTCACCTTTCTTTTCTTATATGTTTTATAATGGTGCAATAGATGGGACCCAACATCTTGCAAATGCTAGCCTAATACTTTACAATCCAATTATACTCAATCCTTTTTTTAAAAGATTTCTTTTTTCTCTATGTGTACTGTGTTTGTCTGCATGTATGAGTGGGTACTTACTTGTGCCTGGTACCCACACAAACTAGAAGGTGTCAGATCCCCTGAGACTCAGTCATAAACAGCTAAGAACTCCCATGTAGGTACTGGGAATCAAACCTGAGTCCTCTACAAGAACAGTGCATCCTCTTAATCTATAGTCATATCTCCTTTCCCCAATCCTTGTCTGCATGGTGTTATGTGGTATAGTCCACGTGGTGGTAGTGGTGGTGGTAGAGGTGGTGGTGGTGGTGGTGGTATACTTCTGCAGAATGGCTCAGGGTACAGGCACTTTTACCAAAGCCTGGTGACCTAAGTTCAATCCCTGGACCCCATGATGGAAGGAAGGAATCAACTTCTAAAAGTTGTTCTCTGACTTTCACACAGGTGTCATGGCATGCATGCTCCTGTGCACATACTCACGTGCATACTCACATGCAGAAACACAATAGCAATAATAATAATAATAATAATAATAATAATAATAATAATAAAATAATAAATTTTTTAAAACATAGGGCAGACAAGATGGCTCAGTGGTAAAGGTGCTTGCTGTCAATCTTGAAAACCTGAGTTTGATCCCTGAAACCTACATGTGGAGGACAGAACCAGCTTCCACATGTTGTCCTTTAACATATGCACTCACACATGGCAAGTGCTTGAGTACATATACACAGTAAGTAAATAAACACACACATACAGACCTATATTATTATTACTATTATTATTATCATCATCATCATCATCATCATCATCATCATCATCATCATCATCATCACATGGACTGTTGGCTCCCTTTGTTCTGCCCGAACACTCCAATGAACTACCAGCATTCCTCTGCCTGAGCTCTGAGAATCGAAAGCGAACTGATGACAGTCCCAGGCTGAAGCCGGCCACCTGTGGTGCAAGACAATAGCCCACTGCAGCTCCTCCTGAAATCAAAGACGGACTTACAGCTAACTTCTAAGCCTACTGTTTGAAGTCCTTGCACCATAAACAGACTGCCTGCCTAAACAGACCACCTGAGATGTATTGCTGTTGAGAAACAGCATCCTTTTGTCTGCTACTGTGTTTA
Organism: Mastomys coucha; assembly: GCF_008632895.1. Taxonomy (NCBI): domain Eukaryota; kingdom Metazoa; phylum Chordata; class Mammalia; order Rodentia; family Muridae; genus Mastomys; species Mastomys coucha. The sequence continues at coordinate 47,020,425 of NW_022196891.1, read as the reverse complement.
TGTTATGCATTGTGCTAAGTTTGAATGTTGTGGTTTCATTTTTGCCGTCTGCTATAAAAACTCATTTCACCCCAAGTAAAGCACGCTTTGATACATTTTCTTGGCATCCATCTCTTTGTTTCTCCACCCGTTTATCCCACAGGTCCGGTCCAATCTCCAGTTCGAAGCAACCCATGACCATGTAGATCTGCTGGTAGGACACTACGTAATGGCGCCCAAGACGTGCGGCTGGGACGCGGGAGAAATGGATTGAGGGACCACACTGTCGGACACAGAGCTCTGTATAAAAAGGAAGAAAAAGGAACAGAAGGAAACGGATGTGGCGATTTCCACACAGTAAGAGATTCGGCTAGCACTGGCCAGGAATCAGTGTGAGGAGGCTACGGGGATCTAGGTAGAAAAAGTATTGGCCCGATACTTTAGTGACCTAGGGATTTATCGACAGTGAGGAACTATGGGTGCATATGTCTCAAAGGTGGCTACCCAGAACGTGGATAAGCTACTCAGAACAAAGGGAGTTAGGGTGAAAATGTATGCATTAGCAGAGTTATCTGAGCTGATTCAAGCTCACTGCCCTTGGTTAGAGGGTTTAAGCAGGATAAATAAAAAATTCCGGGAAAAGATAGGAAAGGTGCTTGTAAATAATAAGGCAGATGGATTTCCCCTCTGCCTTTGGGGGATGATTGTGGACATTATGAATGAAAATGAGAAAAATAAGCGGAAGGAAAATTGTTCAGACAGCCAAATAAGCCTTATGAGTACAGAAATGACAGGTTCTGACTCCTCTATGGACAGCGAAGAGGACCAAAGCTCCTCTGACTCATACAGTACAGTAGCCGAAGAGACCCAAACTTCCGCAAAAGGCAAACTCGCTGCATCTCGTACTAGAAGATAGCGTACTTACACTAAATCTGTGCCCTCCCAGACAGGGGAGAGATCTTGAATCGGGTCTCATCCAAGTAGAGCAGAACTCGAGATCAAGATACGAGAATTAATTGATGAACTTAGGGGAATTTAATTGCAGGCAGACAGAAAGGAAGACAGTTATCTGAGGGTGGAACATTTGCCCTTAGAGGGAGTGTTCTGCAGAGCCCAAGAGTGTGGGCAAGACAGTTCAGGGTTGCTGACTTGTCCAGTCATGAAATGCAAAGGTCAGGAAGTGCAGAGAGGCAGCAAGCACTGGACAGAGACTGTGTGATCAGTGTAAGAAAGGAAAACATTGGGCCAGAAAAGGAAGATTTAAGGGCTATACTTGTTCAAAAAATGAGTCCAGGGGCCAGTCCCGGGCCCTGTTCTTCAACCAAAAGGCAGTGCATGGGGCCCAGAGACTGCCAAGTAAGGAAGATCTATACCTGAGCTCCTCAGAGTAACACCAGGACGTACAGGAGTGGAGTTATTCTCCACCTGGCAAAAAGGATTGACCCCAGAAATGGGAATTAAGATTCTGTCTACTGGAGTTTATGGGCCACTGCCTCCAAAGGCTTGGGGTTTTGTGATTGGCAAAGGTAGTGTTACTGTAGATGGTTTACATATTTTCCTAGGTGTTATTGATGGCAATTATCAAGGAGAAATAAAGGTTATGGCTTCTTCACCATGTGGTGTTATTATAGTACCTGCTTATGAAAAAATTGCTCAGCTTATCTTAGCTCCTATGTATCCTATGTCCCCTAAGGCTGTTACTAATGAGGCAGGACAGAGTTGTTCTGGTGCTCCTGAAGTATATTGGATACAGTCTATTATAAATAAGAGGCCCAATCTTAAACTAACTATTGAAGGAAAGTGTTTTGAGGGGTTAACTGACACAGGGGCGGATGTGAGCATCATCAGATCTCAGAGCTGGCCCCTGACTTGGCCTCTGACTGAGTCCATTACTCACCTCCAAGGGATTGGGTATGCCAACAACCCAAAACGAAGCTCTTAGCTGCTAACCTGGAGGGATGAGGAAGGTAACTCAGGACAAATTCAACCATATGTATTGCCTAACCTCCCTGTCACTCTGTGGGGGAGAGATCTGTTATCACAGATGAGGCTGGTATTATGTAGCCCTAATGAGCTAGCTAATAGGCAGAAGTCCAAACAGGACATTAGAACATACAGAGGCCATAAGCCTTATAATGATGATAAAGGTTTGACACATTTTCCGTAGTGGCCACTGTCTTTCCTGTGCCCCATGCAGATAAAATCAAGTGGATAAATAATACTCCTGTGTGGGTTGATCAGTGGTCTTTGTCTCAAGAGAAAATAGAAGCAGCTTCATTGCTAGTGTAGGAGCAATTAGAAGCAGGGCACCTGAGGGAATCAAATTCCCCATGGAACATGCCTATATTTGTGATTAAGAAAAAAATCAGGTAAATGGAGACTGTTACAAGATTTAAGAAAGGTTAATGAAACTATGGTTATAATGGGAGTATTACAGACTGGAATGCCATCTCCTGTGACAATTCCAAAAGGATTTTACAAAATAGTTATGGATTTAAAAGATTGCTTTTTTTATAATTCCTTTGCATCCTGAAGATTGTGAGAGATTTGCTTTCAGTGTTCCATCTGTAAATTTTAAGGAACCTATGAAAAGGTATCAGTGGACCATTCTTCCCCCAGTCATGGCTAACAGTCCTATGTTATGCCAGAAATTTGTGGCACAGGTAATTGAACCTATAAGAAAGAAATGACCATTGATATACATTGCCCATTACACAGATGATGTCTTGATAACAGGGAAATTTCCTCAAGATGCATTTTTATGTTACAAAGATTTACAAGTTGCCTTTAATGAGAGGGGGTTACAAATAGCCCCAGAAAAGGTGCAGACTCAAGATCCATATAATTATTTAGGTTTTACACTTATGGATCAAGCTGTTATTCCTCAAAAAATTGTTATACGTAGAGACAAATTTAAAACTTTATTTGATATTCTCAGAGGTAACTCTGAAACAAATTCTCCTAGATCTTTAACTAAAGAAGGAATATCTGCTTTACAGCAGGTAGAAAAGGCTATTGAGAACCAATTTATTACTTACATAGATTATTCTTTACCTTTGCATTTATTAATTTTCAGTACTAGTCATGCCCCTATGGCGTTGTTATGGCAAAAGGCACCTATTATGTGGATCCATTCTAGGGTGTCACCTAAACATAATATCTTGCCATATTATGAAGCTGTTGCCCAGATAATTAGGCTTGGTAGGAAGCAAGCACTGACTTATTTTGGCAAGGAGCCAGATGTTATCATTCAGCCTTTTACTTTGGAGCAAGACTCCTGGCTAAAGTAGCATAGCACAGAATGGTTGCTTGCTCAAATTAATTTCAGGGAACTATAGATAATCATTATCCCCAGGACAAATTAATAAAGTTTTTAAATGTGCACGAAGTGATTTTTCCAAAGGTAACGGCTTGAAAGCCACTAGACAATGCCCTTGTGGTATTTACTGATGGCACATCCAAAGAAAAAGCTGGATATCTCATTAATAATCGACAGGTGGTTATAAAACCCCTGGTCTCTCAGCTCAATTAGCTGAACTAACCACAGTTTTAAAAGTCTTTGAAGCTGTGTCTGATTCATTTAACCTATATACTGACAGCTTTTACATTTATAATTCTATACCACTGCTAGAAACTTGTGGCATGTTTAAGTTGGACACCCCAGCAGGAGTTCTATTTGCTCAGTTACAAAATATCATTCTTGCACGCAAAAACCAATTTTATATTGGTCATATTCGGGCTCATTCTGGCCTGCCAGGGCCATTAGCCAGAGGTAATGACCTCATTGACAGAGCTCTGATAGGAGAAATTTTAGTTTCAGATCCTGTAGCCTTAGCTAAACGGGATCATGATAATTTCCATCTATCTAGCCAGACTCTGAGGCTCAAACATAAAATTTCCAGAGAACAAGCAAAAATGATTGTTAAACAGTGCCCTAAGTGTGTTATTTTATCCCCAGTCCCGCATTTGGGGGTAAACCCAAGGGGACTTATGCCTAATAGAATCTGGCAAATGGATATAACACATTATGCAGAATTCGGAAAGCTTAAATATATACATGTCTGCATTGATACGTGTTCAGGATTTATATTTGCTTCCCTGCAAACAGGAGAAGCCTCTAGAAATGTTATTGATTATTGTCTACAAGCATTCAGTGTTATGGGTTTGCCCAAAACAATCAAAACGGAAAATGGACCTTCTTACACTGGTAAAAATTTTATTTCTTTTTGCAAAGATTTTGGCATTTTTCATAAAACCGGCATCCCATATAAACCTATGGGACAGGGTATTGTCAAGCGAGCTCATCGCACAATTAAAAGCTGGCTTTCCAAAGCCAGGGGAGGGAACCTTTTCCCCCAGAGGTCTCCAAAGGCACATCTCACCTTTGTACTTTTCATTTTGAATTTTCTGCAGACCGACATAAAGGGCC
>NW_022196891.1:47010991-47014627 GCF_008632895.1 Mastomys coucha | reverse complement strand
TGCTAAAACTAACACTCAAAAAGACAAGCAAAAATAATTACCAGATTGTAAAAACTACCTCCGAAGATACTATAAGTTCTTATGCCATGGTGCGCTGGAGGGACCCTCTCACCAATGCCTGGTATGGACCAGACCCTGTTTTGGTTTGGGGTAGAGGGTCAGTGTGCATTTATTCTCAAAAGGAAGATGGGATACATTGGCTCCCAGAAAGATTAATCTGCCAAGTTGACTCAGAGCAACTGCCATCTTAGCAGGTACGCTCAAACTTCTGCGGAAAAACTATTTCCTTTTTCTTTCGTTTTCTTTTGTTCTAAGTTGACAGGCCTTTTTCCTGCCAGTTTTGAAGGTGTTTTTTCCATTTTATTCGGAAAATTGCTTACTCCCAAAGCAAAACAAACAGTGGCTCACCCGGAGCATGGAAATTTTGGCTATCGCTGCAATATTTACGTTCTAAGACCTGGCGACATCCCGCAGTCCAACGTTGGCACACCATAGAGATTCCAGCATTTCAAAGGTTAATGCAAGTCCCGGAGTCAGCAAGAGACTAATTTGCATTGTATTGAGACCTGATCCCTAGGCAACCGACTCCAGAGCCCAAGGGGAAGATTTGCAACTCAACAGAGGCCTGTTCCCAGCTCCAGCCTCCCAGCTTCAGCATCAGGGTGAGCAGCCCTGCCAGGACTTCTTAAGCTGCTTTCTGAGAACTATAGCAGTTTCCGGACTCTGCAGGTATTAAAGGCATATCTTGGCATTTTGTATGAATTTTGTGCAGACTCTGCAGGTATTAAAGGAATATCTTGGCTTTTGTATGGCATTTTGTGCAGACGTGAGCCTGTCTCTCTGATGATGAAGTCAACCCAGACAGAGGCACGTCCCAAGTGGCTGTGTCTTTGCTAAAGACACGTTATAAGCCTGGTTTGCTGTGTCTAATGAGTCTGGGATGATGGAAACAGAGAGAAAAACAAGTCCCTCCAGATAAAGCACCATGATGTTTCCCTTACAGAACCTGTGTCAAGTCATATGACCTTTACCCTGCTTTTATTTAAATAAACAAGGGTGATATGTTGGCTCCCTTTGTTCTGCCCGAACACTCCAATGAACTAACAGCATTCCTCTGCCTGAGCTCTGAGAATCTAAAGTGAACTGATGACAGTCCCAGGCTGAAGCCAGCCACCTGTGGTGCAAGACAATAGCCCACTGCAGCTCCTCCTGAAATCAAAGACGGACTTACAGCTAACTTCTAAGCCTACTGTTTGAAGTCCTTGCACCATAAACAGACTGCCTGCCTAAACAGACAACCTGAGATGTATTGCTGTTGAGAAACAGCATCCTTTTGTCTGCTACTGTGTTTATGTTATGCATTGTGCTAAGTTTGAATGTTGTGGTTTCATTTTTGCCGTCTGCTATAAAAACTCATTTCACCCAAAGTAAAACACACTTTGTTACATTTTCTTGGCAAACATTTCTTTGTTTCTCGACCAGTTTATCCCACAGGTCCGGTCCAATCTCCAGTTCGAAGCAACCCATGACCATGTAGATCTGCTGGTCAGACACTACAATGGACTATACTACATAACATAGTGCATACAAGCATGAGAAGGATGCATATGCCATCTTTGGATACAGGGCATGTACACAATAAGTAAGTAAATAAACACACACACACACACATATGGGTGTGTGTGCACATACATACATATATAAAAAAATAATGCACTTACTTTATTTTATACTTCAGAGCTATAAAACATATCCTCTGATATATTAACAATATATAAATATAGCTTCTCTTATATATTAACAATAACAACAAAAGTTTCACAACCACTATACAAATGCCCATGTAGAAAAAAAGTCACTCAAATACCATTCAAATAACCACTACTAGCTACTTCTATAGCTCCTGTAAATAATTATTATTATTGTCATTGATCATCTTAAACATCAGGAAGCATAAAACATGGTGAGATGGGAGAGGTAGCCCAGTGGTTGCATGCTTGCTTATTATGCAGAAGGTCCAAGGGTCAACTCCTGGGACTGCAAAACCAAACAAAATACAACAAAAGCCCACAACCTAGTCTTGGAGATGATAGCACACACTGAGCTTGGGTGTTCTTCACTAGGAAAAGAGAGATTCAGTTTAACTGAATGAATCATGCCTTAGCTTAGCTGCAGTGTACACAGACACCAGCTTAAAACCCAGAAGAGCAAATTTCCACAAGTTCCTGGATCTTTTTTTTTTCATACTTAGAAAATGTTCTAAATGAACAATAATATTACATAGCTACTATACACTTTTAAATAAGTTATTTAAAACCACGTGGCTGATTTTTAATGTCTGTGTATAGTAGTGTATGTGTGCTTACAAGTAATTATGCATACAAGTGCATCCATATGCACGTGAAGGCCAGAGGTCGATAGTGACCATCTCTCTTGGTCACTTACCACTACCTTTTACACACTGATTTTTCTATGTATGTGCATGGCTGTGTGTAAGGACATATGTGTGGAGGTCAGAGGACAACCTCGGTGCTAGGTCCTCACCCTGCACCTTGTTTGAGGCAGGGTCTCTCACTGTTTGTTTATTGCTGCTAGTGCATCTGGCTTTTACAAGGACTCCAAGGTCGGACTCGAATGGCAAATGCCCTTTCCACCCAGCCACCCACCTTATATTTGAGACGACTCTAACTGCACCAGAGCTCATAGACTAGCTGTACCAGTTGGCCAGTGAGCTGCAGGGGTCTTGCTGCCCTCCTAGCACTGCAGTCTCAGACGTCTACCTCCATGCCCAGACTTGGTCTGAGCTCAGGTCACGCTTGCACAGCCACCAACCCACCTCCTGACTAACGTGCTTTAAACATTACTACTTACTTTGTCTACTATGACAATTTTTACACCACTGAATAACACAGAGCTCTGTTTAATTATATCCAGAAGCCACCCCGGGGGTGCTATGATAACCTAAATAAAAGAGCAAAGATGCATTTAAAATTAGATAACATTCATTCATTTATTCAATCTCTGTTGTTTTTCCCTTTTTGCTTTTGAGAAGGGTGTCTTACTATGGATCACAGGCTTGCTTTGAACTTGTCATCCTCCTGCCTCTACCTCCCGAATGCTGGGATTGTAGGTGTGCACCACCATACCTGGCCTTTTATTCTATTTTTACTGAGTACACATTCTACTTGCTATGTAGATACCACAATGGATCAGTCATCCACAGTTTCTGCTCTCAGACAATCTGTAGTCTACAGGAAGAAACAAGTAATGTAAGTGTCATTGTGATGCATATGAGGAACAGTAAGTGGAGAAGTCTGCCTAGAACATAAAGATGAGCCTAGAGGATCAATGGGGAGCTGGAGAGATGGCTCAGTGGTTAAGAGTACTGACTGCTCTTCCTAGAGGTCCTGAGTTCAAATCCTAGCAACCACATGGTGGCTCACAACCCTCTGTAATGAGATCCGATGTCCTCTTCTGGTCTGTCTGAAGACAGTGATAGTGTACTCATATAAATAAAATAAATAAATCTTTTTAAAAGTGCACCCCTGTAGTCCCTGAAGTGGGTCTCTCTGCTAAGGGCTTCCTTGAGAAAGGCAGGAATCCAGCACTGGCCAGGAAAATATAAGGCAAATAGTG
>NW_022196891.1:47008885-47009779 GCF_008632895.1 Mastomys coucha | reverse complement strand
CTCCTCCTCCTCCAAGGCCACACCTACTTCATTCAACAAGGTCACTTCCTGATAGTGCTACTCCCTATGGGTCAAGCACTCTAACACATGAGTCTATGGAACCATTTCTATTCAAACCACCATAGAAACACACACACAAACACACACACACACACACACTCTTTTAATTGTGTGTGTGTATTCACATGACTGCAGAAGTATTAGACCTCTGTGGAGCTGGAGTTACAGGTGGTTGTAAGCGGCTGAGAATTGACTTCAGGTCCTCTGGAAGAGCAGTATGTGCTGTTATTGCCGAGTCATCTCTGGAGTCACGAAACATACTGAGTTCGATGCCAGACTGGTCTACAGAGTGAGTTCCAGGATAGCCAGGGCTAAACAGAGAAACCCTGTCTTGAAAAACAAAACAAAAAAAAAGTTCCTTATCACTCTGGCGTTATTTTGTCCCAACAGATGTGCCTTTTGTAGTCCAAGCAGTTGGGACAAACACGGTTGTGTCCTGTCCTATGCAGCTGAACAGAAGCAGAGCTGGTGTGTCGGTGTGAACACCTCCTATCCTCACAAGCTGTCCCTATGAAGGGAGCCTAAATGTCACTTTTATTCTAGTTCTGGACAGCTGGATGAACAGAAAATGGGGCTCAAATCAACTAACTCATTTGCACATCCATTTAGCCTTTGCATTAAGAATCAGGAATCATGGTCATTCTTTCAAAGACTTATGGCGTCAATGAGAGACATTCCCTTTAAGCCCTAGCATTTGAACACTTGGTCCCCATGTGTGTGTGTGTGTGTGTGTGTGTGTGTGTGTGAGTGTGTGTCACTGTCTCTGGGAGGTTATGGAGTCTTTAGGAGATGGGGACCTTGTGAAAGAAGTATGTCCCTGGGGGCTGATTTTGA
>NW_022196891.1:47006706-47007022 GCF_008632895.1 Mastomys coucha | reverse complement strand
CACGACTATAATGACTTTAGCTTGGTCTCTGCATACAGAACCATTGCAGAGTACACCTGCAATCCCAGTGCTTCGCAGGCTGTATGTAACAGGATGGTCATGTGTTTGAAACCAGCCTGGGCTATGCAGAGAGATCTGTCCATAAAACAAAAAACAAAAATAAAGTTGGCAAATCAAAAGAGCCATTACAAGGGAAGGAATTATCTGATCTGGTTATGTTCTGAAAAACCCTGTCTGTGCTGCTCTGAGGGACTCTGGAGCCAGGCAGGGTTAGCAGGAAGGGGCTACATAGGACCTAGCAATCCCACCACTGAGC
>NW_022196891.1:47005346-47006695 GCF_008632895.1 Mastomys coucha | reverse complement strand
TGCCCAATTCTTGCCACGCAGGTGGCTTCGCATTTGGCAGCTGTCCTTTTATAACCACTAGTGGGAGGAGAAATTACTGGACAGAGTCCCTTTCACGCTGTTTCCTAAATGAGAAAATAGACATATGAACATACAATCCGAACCCCATGATTATAAACACAATAAAGAGTGTGTCATTGCACGTGCTTTCCGACATCTGAGACAAGGAGTTTCACCAATAAAGAAATTAGATCACAAACTATTGAAGGGGCAGCTGAAGGGTTTACACACTTTTTTTGCCCTTACTGAAACAGTCTGAGGCTTCCTTCTACACCTGTTGGCCAGGGAAGTGACTCAAAGTGTGTCCCCTTCTCACTGGAGCCAGCAAATCCTGGCACTCCTAATGGTCAGCAGCATCTTTAGCAGAATGTCAGACATGGTCCTGGACATGCTTGAAAAGCATGTGAGGAAGAAGCCGCCTGTTCAAAGCTCTCAGCTGGTCCTGAGAGAAAGTCGCTCTGGAGTGAAAGATGGCTCAGCAGGTAGACACTTGCAGCCCTGCCAGGCGGTTCTGGCTGTGTTCCCCAGGCTCAAGGACAGATCTGATGCTACGGAGTTGCCCTTTGATCTCCACACACACGTGGAGGCACATGCCCCTCCATCATGCACACAAACATGCACAAAGAACAACATTTTTAATAAATAAGTAAATAAATAAATAAACACCACAAGTATTCTTCCTATACGAGGTAATGGAAGTCTCAGACGTTGCCCACTAAACTTTGTGGCTGACCATACTTACTGCTTGGGTGGATGGATGTGGTGGCACATGCCTTTAATCTCAGCACTTAATGAGGTTTGAGCAGGTGGATCTCAGAGTCCGAGACCAGCCTGGTCTACAGAGCAAGTTCCAAGGCAAGCAAGTTTGTCTCAAAAACAAACTATCAGTCAAGTAAAGAGCAACAAAGGGAGGTGTGGGGGAGGGGAGGCTGCGGTAATGTGTAAGAGGGATGTAATGTATAAGAGAAGGATACATTTTAAAAATACATATACATCTTACTGATGATCCCTAAAATAAAATGAGCATGATTCACAGAGCAAAAGAGCATTCTGTAACATTTACTAATCCCTGAGTTCTTTTTGTTTATGTCTTAAAAAGGATTATTGCCTAACATAATTGCTTCTTTAAAAAAAAATCACTGGGAGCTCTTCTAAAATGACTTAGATTGCCTCACTAAGAAATCATAGCTGAACTCACAAAGACCTCATTAACTGGGTGTGGTGGTACGCTCTTGTAATTCCAACATTAGGGTAGCTGAGACAGGGGAATTGCCACAAGTTCTGACCAGCCCGGGCTACAGAGAGAGACA
>NW_022196891.1:46999770-47005258 GCF_008632895.1 Mastomys coucha | reverse complement strand
TCGTGTAGCAACTCAGCCTCTTGCCTCTGTAGGACAATGTTATCAAATACACCCACCTCACCAGGCTGAGAGTGACTTTAGACAGTGGACCAAGAGGGATTCAGTCCTTACTAATATGGTCATCAATCCAGGCATGTGTTTCCTAGGTGAGGGGACTGTAGTAAGAAGGCTCACTGTAGACCAGACCTTCTTCTGCAGCCCAGGCTGGTCAGAACTTATAGCAATTCCCCTGTCTCAGCTTCCCAAATGTTGGCATTACATGCGTGTACCACCGCACTCAGTTTAATGAGGTCTTTTGTGAGTTCCGCCACGATTTCTTAATGAGGCCATCTAAATCGTTTAGCAGGACTCTCAGTGATTTTAAAAGAAGCAATTATGTTAGGCAGTAATCCTGTTTAATACTGCTAAGGTCCCTCCAGAAGCTGCGGCGCTCGTCGGCACCTTCCCTTTGACAGTAGGACCTTAAGATTGCAGTCCATCATCCCAGGGCACCTTCTGTAATAGACCCGAAAGGATAGTAAGTACAGATACCTACAAAGCGGGGAGATACTTCTGGCACTTTCATAATTTAAAAATCGTGCCTGGGCCTGGTGGCCCAATCCACAATCCCAGCACTCAAGAGGCCGAGGCAGAAGGATCTTGAGTTACGAATCAGCCTGCGAAGCATAGAGAGTTCAAGCTCAGCTTAAGCGCATAGTGAGACCCTGTTTCAAAAAGTCAAGGCCTGTCGACGTAGCTTTGCGGTAGAGCCCGTGAATAGCATGAGCAACGTCTTGGATTTGATCTCCAGCACTGAAAATAAAACTGAAATGGACTCAATTATGACAGATTTGTGTCTTAGTAGAAGAAGGCGAGCTAATCAAGGCTCCTGTGCCGCTTTGCCGCTAGGCTCCATGGTTTCTTTCAGTTTGGCGCCCTCTAGTGGAGTTTTTGAAAATTACTTCCTTTTATTTTGGGGATCTATGCAGATTATTTGGGATGTATGTATGTATGTATGTATGTATGTATGTATTTATTTATTTATTTATTTTGTCTACTTGGTTGAGACATGGTAGGCAAGATCATGCTGGCCTTAACTTTACAGAAATCTCCTGCATCTATTTCCAGAGTGCTGGGATGACAGGAGGTGCTCCACCATGCCTGTTTGGATAGGTTTCACCTAAATTAAAATTGTCCACCTGTTGTCAGCCCAGTCCCTAAAGCCTGTGTGGCCTGAGCCGGAGTCTCTGCAGAGAGAACAGAAGTAGGGGGAGTGTATCTGCTACCAGACAACCAAGAAGTACATTCAGATGTCATACTCAGAGGGCTGTGCCTCTTCCAAGCGGCTGAAATAAATGTATGCTGAGAGTCGAGGGCAGTTGCATTGGAGGGAATGAAGGGGTAGGGGTGGGCATCATGGGCCTGTCTAGTTTTCTTTATCCTGTAAATCATGGAGTTTGTATTAGTTAGATTAGGAAGCACATATATGCATGTGGGTATGTGTGCATGTAAAGAAAACTTACATAAGAGGCTTTTGAAAATCAGATATGTAGCTGGCCATGGTGGTGCATGCTTTTAATCCCAGCCCTTGGTGGGCAGAGGCAAGAGGACATCTGTGAGTTCAAGGCCAGCCTGGTCTACTAAACGAGTTCAGGACAGCCAGGGCTAGTTACACTGAGAAACCCTGTCTCGAAAAAAAAAAGAAGTAAAAAAAAAAAAATAAAGCAGACATGTGCTTTTATGTTTTTAAAAGGTCAGGGAATAGGTTGTTGAGAATTCAATACAGATCTTCCTGTCATGAGAGATCCAAGTCCCTTCCACCATCTTTTCATCCCTAGGGTGTGGCCTTTATCAGTCACTGTGTCCTCATATCCAAACGAACATCTACACGAGCAGTTTAAACTCAATTCTTCTAGCCAGGCAGTGGTGGTGCACACCTTTAGACCCAACACTTGGAAGGCAAAGGCAGGCGGATTTCTGAGTTCGAGGCCAGCCTGGTCTACAGAGTGAGTTCCAGGACAGCCAGGGCTATACAGAGAAACCCTGTCTTGAAAAAACAAACAAACAAACAAAAAACACCTTCGAAGCTGTCTTCCTCTTTGGCCCCCAAGTCCTTGGAGTAGGAAGCTAGGATCTGGGGAGATACTTCAGAAATGACAGAGGAAAGCACTGAATGCCGCAGAGGTCACCACAGTGGGCAGATTTGACCGGAGCCAGCAGTACAGCTCCAGAGACATTAATGGGGGTGCATCTTCAGTTTGGTAGAGCAGAACCCCGACAATGTTGAAGTTCTCTTTCCTCTCACTGACAGGATCATGGTGGAGCACAGGTAGCTGGCCCTGGCATGATGGAAAATAGAGAAGGTGCCTTAGTGAGAGTTTTATTGCTGTGAAGAGACACCATGACCAAGGCAACTCTTCAGAAGGAGATCATTTCCCTGGGGCTGACTCAGAGTTCAGAGGTTTAGTCCATTCTTAAAATGGTGGGAGGCAGTGGTATGCAGGCAGACATGGTGCAGGAAGAAGGTAGCTGAGGGTTTTACAACTGCATCGGCAGACAGCAGGAAGAGCAGGTGGAACACATTGGGCCTAGCACAGCATCTGAGACTTCAAAACCCGCCCCCAGTGACACATTTCCTCCAACAACATCACACCTACTGGAACAAGGCCACACCGCCTAATGGTGCCACTCCCTGTGGGCCTATAGGAGCCATTTAATTTCAAACCATGACAGAAGGCTTTCCAGAAACTTGAAGAGAGCAGTAGCCTATGCTAGTCCCTATCATGTCCTTGACCCAAGTACATACCCCAAGGTCAGCATCCAGGATGACAGCTGTGGACAACATCTTGGTGTTCCGGGGAAAATGTCTCCAATTTGTACCCGTTTGCCCCTCAGTTCCTCTCTGCTAGCTCTGTGCGTTTACCCACTGGGATCCCAAGTGCTTGGGGCCCAGTGCCCTCAGTCTGCCTCTTGGTTGTAACGACAGGCTTCACTTCTTATGCTGTCTTTAGGACCTTGGCTTGTGTGTCTGGATTGAACCCCCTTCACTTGCCAAGCCCCGGGCCAAGCCTCTCCCACATCCATCCAAAGTGTCCCATTATCTCTAGACCCAGGTACCCCTCCCTATAGAAAGCCTGGTCCTGAGGTAATAAAGACACAGCTGGTGTAGCTGGAAACCTGGCTTACAGTTTTCACATGAGAGATGTCAAAGATGGAGGGAAAGCCGGGGAAGAACTGATATGAGAGGTCCCTGGAGGGATGGAGACAAGGTACCGGATGGCCCCAGGTAGCAGGGTCTCCGTGAGGGGAGGGCTAGCTAAGGACTTAAAGAAAGGCTACTTTGCAGCTGGGGTAGAAAGCTAAGGATATCAGTGGAGTTATCTTAGTATCTGGAGATGGGAGTAGGTGGTTTAGATGTTGTTGATGGAGTTATCTTAGTGGCTGGAGATGGGAGTAGGTGGTTTAGATGTTGTTGAGAGGCTCTTATGCTCCATGCAATGTGTTAAAGTTCATGTGTATTATCCATTTAATTTATATTCTAATTTAATTCTCAAAAATACCTAAGAATTAACTGTGTACAATCAAAACATGTAACTATGTTCAGATTCATGAAAGCACCATATTTAAAAAAATATGTTATACATATCTTGCAATTTGACTTTCTAGTAATCATTGACATTCATTGATGTAATATCTACTAACTTAAGTATGGTGATGCAAATCCAGAATCCCGGAACTCAAGAGGCTGAGGCAGGAGAAGTATGAGTTCAAAGGACTATCATTTGTAAATAAAATACAGAATATATAAGTTATATTAAATTATATTATGTATTATAATATACACTTATATATAAATACATGTGATATATTTGTATATATTACATATAAGTGTATATAATTACATATAATCATACATTATATATTAGTAGAGTTATTATGTCTGATATTGTATAAGATATGCAAATATATTAATTATATACAATGTATTGTATAATTAATACACATATATTATATATGTTATATGATAATGTATAATATGTTATACAATATATTGTATATATTATACACTGTATATTATATATTATAATATAATATAGTACACATCTTAGATATGTTATATATTTATTATTTATGTATACAATGTATGTATAATAATTTGTATATGTTACATATAATACACATGCATATATATATATGTATATATAAAATGTGAACATAAGAAGAGTTGGCTTTCCTTCATGCCTGAAGGTGCCCTGCTGCCTGCACACCAGCCCACTTAGATCCAAGACACCTGCTTAATGCTTAAACTCCTGAGCTGTGTGCTGACAAAGCACCAAAAATAGCAGACACTTCCCTGGTGAGTACTGAGGAGAAAGAACTAGCTTATAAGCGTTCCATTTTCACAGGATTATTCCAGGCTTTATTTATTTGCAAGGGAGGTGGCTCCGTGGGCCACAACAGCACAGGCAGGCAGCAAATGCATCTGCAGGGAGAAATCCTGAAGCAGGCAACCCTCGCTTCTGATCCCGCACAAACACCTGGCTGAACACGATCAGTTCCCGGATTTCCTGCTGTACTGCCAAGTGTGGGCGGCTGGATGGCAAACGCGCACGTAGTCATGGGGACGGTGGAGAGGGCTTGAACATGTAGCTATGTGGCAATTTACACCCAGGAGGAAGACCACCACTAGCTAAGATGGACAGCTCGAATACTTCTATTTTGTGTTTTTCTTGGCTCCCAGACGGATCCTTCTAGAAGTATGTGGGAGGAGCACCCTAACCACGTGCTCACAGCTTCCCAACTTTCCCTCTCTCTCTGTGCCTCTCCAGGTTCCCTGTATTCCTTACTCCCCTACCAGTCTAGCTGGACTGCGGAATTGCCTATGATTACGAAATCAAATCGGGACAGAAGCAGCCGTCGTCGCCTCCACCCCTGCTGCGGCCACGGGTGACAGAAGTACAATGGGCACAGTTCTGTCTCTAATCAAACTTGGAAACGCAGAGCCTTGTAAACAGCTGCTTTGCTGGTCACAGCAGACATATCCCTCTTGTTATGGACTGGGGTTTCTTACGGGGTCCCTTGTTCCTGGAGACGACGGGTTCTGGCCAGGTGTGGACGGGATTCGGCTTTGACAAACAGACACTATACAAGAAGTGTTCTATCCGAATGTATTTCTTAAAAAAATGACATGAGGCTTTTACAATCATTGTAAAAGAGAGAAATGAAAAATCTGGCAGCTTAGTAGTCGAGGTACATCTGAGGCCACCTAAAACACACCAGGTCTAAAACAGTAGCCATCTCTTCTGGACTGGTGCAGCACCCCCGGGCTCTGAGTATGTTCGGGCTGCATGGTCTTGGCCAGAGTCTCGGGGGGCTGAGGGTGCGCCAGCCAGGATAGAGGCTTGAATCTCAAGTCCTCAATGCTGAATGCTCGAATCTTTAATGTTGAGTGCTCGAATCTCTAATGTTTAATTTCTTGAATCTCGACTGGTGCTGTAACACCCCTCCC
>NW_022196891.1:46995074-46999760 GCF_008632895.1 Mastomys coucha | reverse complement strand
CCCCCCCGGGGCCCAAGCACTCTGGGCCTGGGGGCAATGAAATGCATAAATCTAAGTCCTAGTCTACTTAAGTTTTGGTTCTAGTCCGAGCGCAAGCGAGTCCGAATGCTGAATGCAGACAGCTGCATCTAGAATGCTGAATGCTGTATGCTCCATGCTGTCTCTCTTTTTGTAAGCTTTAATGCCCTACCCACAATGCTGGAGGCAATTAGTTAGAATGGCTTAACCTTCCAAACTAGGGTTTAATGCCCTACCCACAATGATGAAGGCAATTAGTTTAGATGGCTTAACATTCCAAGCCAGGGTTTGACTAGGACGTTAGAACTTTGGTAAAGGTCAGAGAGCAATGTCCAAATTTTCTCTTACTAACTGTAAAAAAATGGTATCTTGGTGGGCCCCTAGCACACAAGTACGAAGACATATCTAGGCTACCTCTGAGTTTGGGGTGCCAGGCGACAATGCAGAGGCAAGAGACTGACTTTCCTTAAAGTTTACGCCTTGAATACCGCCGTCACACAAAGTGTGCGTGGCACCCTCTAACCTGCCAGGGTCTTTTGAATGTTGGAGAACTGTGTCATGTCCCCACGTCAGGTGGGAGAACCCAGGCTTGAGGCGAGTTGGGAAGTTTGTTTCAACTGGTTTCCCCTACGCACCTTGGACTGGTCAAATATTTCATTTTTTTCCCCTTCAAAGAAATGTGCAAATGGCCTGTGCTTCTTAAAAACATAATTGCGTGTGAGTAAAATAAACTAGTAGCACTACCCAACTCTCCCAGCTATTTTATTTTCTGGTTCTCTTTAAATGGAGCACGTGAGTCCACTAGAGAAGGACTTAACAATTTCTCACTGTTCATTTCTAGGGCTTGAGATCATAATCCTCATCGTCCATAAAATGTATCATCATCATTGGAAAGCCCCAGAATGCACTACCGGCCTTGAATATGGGTTTTAGCAATTTAGAGAGTCACATTAGGCCATATGATTTAAAAGCTAGCATTTGGTGAGCATTAACCCTGTACCGTGCTCTAGGCTAAGCACACACTAACTTAATCCTCATTATGACTCCTTAGGATGGGTAGCTTTCTCATCTGCCATTTCCAGAGGAAGAATGTGAGTCCCTCAGAAGCCAAGCGAGTGCCCTGCTAGCCAGCTTGGGACAGGAACTTCAGAGAAAAGACCAAAATATCCGAATCTGTCTCGTCTAAGCTAGAAGTGTCTGCAGGCAGGCCCTGTAGAACGTAACCCAGTGGAATTACATCATGGATTTCAAACGAAAAGAGAGGGAAGTGGAAGTGTGGGTAGTGGTCTGTCTGAGGATTTCCTGTCAGTCACCAGGGCCACAAGACCCTCCTTCGTGTCAAGCTCACACACATGTGGAGCACACACATTTCCGCTTACCAGTCTAATTATTACCCGCTCCTATTTAACGTTTAATTACTGTGTAACTTTTCAGGACTTTTTTTTCTTTTTTGAGACAAGATCTTGCTCTAGCCAAGACTGCCCTAGAATTCACTATACTGACTTCTAACTTGTAACATTTCTCCTGCCTCCATCTAAATCCTGGGATTACAGGGCCACCACGCCCAACTCAATTACTATGGAGTTTAAGTGGGCACAATCACTGGATTCAATTTGTTATTTTTTCCTCATCCTTCAAGCTTTCAACGTGTCCTACTGTGATTGGGATCTTAGACTTTGCCAAGTTTGGACCTATTAAAAATAGGAAATATTCTTGTGAGCTTCTTCAGAACAAATTGCTTACACACAGTTACCTGGTCTGCATGTGTGGATATATTTGTTGTTTTATGGATTAGAAGGGTTTGTTGACAATATTTACCAAGCACTTTATATTAGGCCATATACTGAGCACTAGGAGAGACACTGACTGATCAGACACGACCTCTGACCTCAAGGAACATGACGATTTAGACTTTGAATTTGTATACAAGATTACCACCCTCAAAATTTAAAAAGAATTTCTTTACACATATCTATTTTCTAATGTCTGGGATGTTTGCATTCTGTCTTATATGAAGTATGTATGTGTATGTGTATGTGTGTATATATGTATGTATGAATGTATGTAAATTCTTTTTTGAATGAAGCATCTGTCTTTACCCAGGTTATCATCTATTAAAAGATTATTATCATAAGTGGAGGTTTTTTTTTAAAGATTTATTTTATTTTATTTTATTTTATGTGTATGAGTACACTGTAGCTGTACAGGTGGCCGTGAGCTATTGTGTGTGGCTGCTGGGAACTGAACTCAGGACCTCTGCTGGTCCTGCTCTCTCCAGCCCCAGCTCGATGCTCTGCTTGCTGCTCCGACGTAATTTACTGCAGCTGTCTTCAGATGCACCAGAAGAGGGCGTCCGATCTCATTACGGGTGGTTGTGAGCCATCATGTAGTTGCTGGGATCCGAACTCAGGACCTTTGGAAGAGCAGTCAGTGTTCTTACCCACTGAGCCATCTCGCCAGCCCAAGTGGAGTTTTTAATTATCTGTCATATTTCCTTAGTTATCTGACACTTCATTGTTTTGAGTTATATTTGATTTTTTAAAATTCTTGTGTTGTTTGAGTTTATTAATCTTTTCCCTCATCACACTTCTTGCTACTAACTGAGTGAACATTTTCTCAATAGATCTGATAAACTATATTTTTTTGAGGGGGAGGTGAATTTCCCTCTAAGTAGATTTTAAGATTTTTAGGAATTTAAGAATGAGGGCTGGATAGATGACTCAGCGGCTTAAGAGCACTTATTCCTTGCTCTTCCAGAACACTTGGGTTCAATTCTTAGTCCCCACACGGTGGCTCACAATAAGTCTGAAACTTCAGTTCCATGGGCCCTCTAAACCCTCTTCTGCTCTTTGTGGACACCAGGAAAACACACACACACACACACATACACACACACGCGCCATGCAAACGCACTCACATGCACATACACTCACATGCACACGCACACACACACACACACACACACACACGCACAGACGAGCTCGTGAGCTCAGTGGACAGACATACAAACAAGCAAAACATTCATATGCATACATAAAACAGAAAGAAATTGTCGAGGAATAAAAATTATCTTAAAAACTGACTACTTTATCATGTAATTTTTTCAAATAGTTAAAGCTACTTCTGGTTTCCTTTTCTCTCTTATGGAATACATTTCCATTATCTCCATATTGTTAATTTGGAAAAATATTTGGCTAGAATCATTCTGTTGTTTTAGTGATTACCTTTTTTCAGGTTCCAAAATGTTACTGTAACATTTACCGCAACAGCTTTTGACTTCCAGCTACATTATTTGCTACTGGTTAGATCATTCTCAACTTTTATTAACAGACTAGCATAATATTAGTACTTCATGAAATATTCAAGATTTAAAAAAACCCCTTTAGTTCATTTACTTAGTCCACGACATCGCTCAAACGACTTGAGTAAGAAATACCAGAGTGTCATTTTATTTTATTTTATTTTATTTTATTTTTTTATTTTTTTTGGTTTTTCGAGACAGTGTTTCTCTGTGTAGCCCTGGCTGTCCTGGAACTCACTCTGTAGACCAGGCTGGCCTCGAACTCAGAAATCCGCCTGCCTCTGCCTCCCAAGTGCAGGGATTAAAGGCGTGTGCCACCACCGCCCGGCTTCAGAGTGTCATTTTAATTAACGTGGAGGCCCTTTACATTTATTTGTGTAAAGCGTGGACAAGAAAAGTCACTGTCGCTTCGCCTTTAAACCCATCAGGTGAGTGCCCGCCCCCGATGGTATGGCTCAGCCCAGAGCTCTAAGCTCCAATTCCGCCCAGAGGAGGGGCGGACCGTCGCCTAGGAGACGGAGCGGGGCGTGTCTCGCGGTAGAAGCTGCGCTTCCGGGGGTGGGGCGGAGTGAAGGCGCAGCGTTTGACGCTACGCCCAGCGACCAATCAGGAAGCGAGGCGCGCATTCAAATGGCTGCAGCCGCGGGAACCTGCTCCGGGGATGGTGAGTGTTGAGGGTCCAGGGCGTGGAGAGCGGCTTAGCTGAGAGCTCTGAGGTGGCTCGCCCAGCGAGCCGGTGGGCTGAGAGCGTTGCGGTTGTTTGCCCGGCAGGCCGAGGTGCTTTGGGTGGGTGGTGCGGCTCGGTCCCGGGCGAGGGGCGCGGGACGCGGGACGCCGCTGCTCTGTCCACCTGGAAGCGGAGAACCGCGCCGCGGAGCGTGGAGCGGCGGACTCGGAAGGGTCCAGGTTCACTGTCACAGCCTGACGTGATTGCCGTAGTAGCCAGGAGCCTCGGCCTGTGCTCGTGACCGGCCTCTCTTGTCTTCCTTCCAGTTCTCTCGGAGATCTGGTGGCCGGAACTCTGCAAACAAAAATCATGTTGATTCGTGCAAAGAGCAAATGGCTTTTAAGTTTCTAAGACAAAGATATTGTCCTTAATTTCACCTCATCATGGGCGGGCTTTGTACTTTCACTGAAAGTTATTCTTTCTCTCTCTTTCCCTCTCTCTCTCTCTCTCTGTCTCTCTCTTTCTCTTTCCCTCCTTCTCTCCCTCCTATGCTTCTTATGTCAAATCTTAAAAAAACGAGCTGGTAATTTGTTCCTTGATTGTAATAATGCTGAAATAGTCTGAATCAGTGCCATTTGGTAAGGTAGACTGGGGAATTCAATTTTAAAGACTTGTTTATGTCCATTTAAGAAGCATGATG
>NW_022196891.1:46989574-46992987 GCF_008632895.1 Mastomys coucha | reverse complement strand
TCAAGGACAGAAGCCAAGCTTGTAAATAATGACACCTGTGTCCTGTCGTCTGTAGTTTCCGTGAAAGACTCAAATGACACTGGCTTGATGAAATGCAAAGACCCATGTCCTGCCCTTGGTGCCTCTAATGAAAATGTGACAGTTAAGAACCCAAACTGTAGAGCACCTGTTGGTTCCCAGCGACAGACTGAAGCAGTAAGATCAGGACACTTAGTGGTGCAGCCGACTGAGAGCAAGCCAGATAAGCCAGACACCCAAGTGTCGGGAGGAGGAAACTCACACCCTGAAAATGCTGGCAAGGTCGCTGCAAAACACGTCAGTACATTTGGAAGCTCAGAGACAAGGACCCCGGTGAGATGTGTTCCAGAACATAGATCAACACCAAGGCATGACCCGCCTCCACCTAAGAGCCCAGCTTTATCAACCCTGAGAAACAATGGCAAGGACATTACAAAACATGTCAGTACATTCAGAAGCTCAAACTCAGAGACAAGGACCCCGGTGAGATGTGTTTTAGAACACAGATTGACACCAAGGCATGACCCGCCTCCACCTAAGAGCCCAGCTTTATCAACCCTGAGAAACAATGGCAAGGACATTACAAAACATGTCAGTACATTCAGAAGCTCAAACTCAGAGACAAGGACCCCGGTGAGATGCGTTCCAGAACACAGATCGACACCAAGGCATAACCCGCCTCCACCTAAGAGCCCAACTTTATCAACCCTGAGAAACAGGATTGCAAGCCCTAAACCAAGGCCAAAAAGTTCTCTTCTTGCAAATAAAAGGGAAAGCTCACAAGAAGGCGCACTCCCTCCAGAAGAACAAAGTACAGTTCAGAACTCCTTTGCAGAACCAGACTCCTTAAACGTAGAACACAGTCAGGTGACCGTGGCGGTGCGCGTAAGGCCTTTCAGCAAAAGGTATGTCTGGCGTGTTAGCTCTCGGGCTGAGAACTCCACGTCATGATGTGTCTGTAAGACTCTCTGCTTTTAGAAAGCCAGTGCCTTTAAAGTCATTGGCATTGTCTTTTGATATGGGGAATTGAACCCAAGGCCCCATGTGTGTACTAGGTGGGTGCTATACCATTGAGCCACATCTCCAGCCCACCAGTGTTCAGGCTTAATTGTAGTTATACTGGTTATTTTTATAATAGAATAAAAATTTAAAATCTATTTTGTATCTGTGTATATATATGTGTGTGTGTATCAGTTAGAAACCAAGCCAGGCATGATGTGCACACCTTTAATCCCAGCATTTGGAAGGAGGAGGCAGGTGGATCTTTGAATTTGAAGCCAGCCTGGTTTACATAGCAAGATCCAGACTAGCCAGAGTGACGGAGTAAGGCGTGCACCTAATGTGGCCAGGGGCAGAGGGAGGCTTCTGCTGAATGAGTCATTTAAATTCTCTCATGCAACCGCCTTTCAAATTTTTGATTTGTAGTGGTTGGGAATGTCTCTTTCCTTTCAAAAGAGCCGTATAGGCTCGGAGCTTCCCCAGAGAATGTTCCAGAATGGCAGTCATCAACAGCATCGCCTGCATTTGGTAGACTGTGCTCATAATGCAGAGGCATAGCACACTTGATTTTGAAGGCATGGACTATTTCTTTGAAGGTGATTGCAATTGGGATAGTCACAGATTATTGATAAGACTTTAAAGAGTCAGCTGCGTGGCCGGGCAGTGGTGCCTTTAATCCCAGCACTTGGGAGGCAGAGGCAGGTGGATTTCTGGGTTCAAGACCAGCCTGGTCTACAGAGTGAGTTCCAGGACAGCCAGGGCTACACAGAGAAACCCTGCCTCGAAAAACCATAACCAACCAAACAAACAAACAAAGTCAGCTGGATGTGGAGGCCACGCCTTTGATCCCAGTATTCACAGGCAGATTCCTAAATTCAAGGCCAGCCTGGTCTATAGAGTGAGCTCCAGGACAGCCAGGGCTACACAGAGAAACCCTGTCTTAAAAACAAAAAGAAAAAAAATTAAAAATACTTATAAATGAGTGTGCAGTAGAATTGCTTGTAAGTATTTCAGAACCTGTATCTGAGTAACTTAGTGGACTTGGTGAGCACTATTTCACATAGGAACAAGAGTTTGAACTGAAAGACTCAGTAGTTAGAGGTAAGTTAATAAGCTCTATAAAGCTTTTTGTTTGTTTGTTTTAGCAAACATGGGGTGGTGATAAGGGAGAGGGATGCTGGTGAGCTGTCCTCAGAAAGTCAGAGTAACTAAAGCTTCCCAGCCACGAAAGGGAAAGGGGCAGTAGAGAGGGCCCAGAGGGGAGGAGCAAAGCCAGAATGGGTGACTGTGACCTTGGGCAGTGAAGGACCAAGGAGGGGCCTGGCTCCAGACTCCTCAGGGAAGCTCTGAAGGATGAGGGTGGGGTGGGGGAGGGGCGGCACTCACCAGATTGATGACACAGATGGTTTGGAGGGCAAGTTAGATTTTAAAGCAGATTCTCAGGCAAGAGGCCAACAGCTGGGCCAACAGCTGGGCCAACACTTCTACTAAGTGAAGATTTTCTAAGTGGGAGGAAGGATGCAAATGAAGACTGGAGGTTTTAACTGAGGGCATCTCTGGCAAGGAAGGACCCCTGGATTAACAATGACAACCAGTATCCAGAGGACTCTTCAGTGTCGCTCCAGGTTCATTAAGACCGTGTTTATAGTTTATGCCAGCGTTAAATTCTTATTCCCATGCTTTTTTTGTAATTAAAAAAAAAAGACAACTTATGATTTGAACTGAAAGAGATATAGGATGGGAACATTTTAAACATTTTCCATAGAAAAGTTTAAACATTGGTTTTCCAGCCAAGGAATTTGAAATATTGGTTTCCTTTGAGTAGCTGCACTTGAAGCAGCAGAAAATACACTTTGGAGACCCTCTGACCTTGGTTTCTTCATTTTCTACATCAAGCTAAGGAATTTGTCCTCAAGGAATGATGACCTTAAGCTTAGAGAGGCCTTCCTTGTATTGTGTGGAGATGGCACTCAGAGCAATGAGAGGTCCTTGATGTTTCTCTTCATGCTTCTTTTCAAAGAGAGAAGACTGAGAATGCATCCCAGGTTGTCTTCACGAATGGAGAAGAAATAACTGTGGAACATCCCGATATGAAAAAAATTTACTCTTTTATTTATGATGTCTCCTTTTGGTCTTTTGATGAATGTCACCCTGGCTACGCTAGCCAGACAACTGTGTATGAGACACTGGCTGCACCACTCCTGGAGAGAGCTTTTGAAGGCTATAATACCTGTCTCTTTGCTTATGGCCAGACTGGCTCTGGAAAGTCCTATACGTAAGTAATGTCTGTTATACCAACAAACTAAACACATTTACGTTTTCTTTTGTCAGAAACATCATGGTTGTAGAAAGAATACAGGTTTTTTAATTAAAATTAAAAAGAAAGTTGTGTGTGT
>NW_022196891.1:46975704-46989564 GCF_008632895.1 Mastomys coucha | reverse complement strand
CTGTAGATGCTGGGAATTAAATCCAGGTCTTCTGGAAGTGCTCTTAACCACTGAGCCAGTTCTCTAGCCCTAACTTGTATTTCTTTTGTAAACTGAAGTCAAATCAAAGATGATTTGTGTGTGCATGTGTGCATGCGTGTGTGTGTGTGTGTGTGTGTGTGTGTGTGTGTGTACATTAAGAATTGATAGTAAGATATTTTGGTCTCATGTTTAGTAAAGATCAAGACACCAACCACCTTTATCTTTTTTGTATTAACCAGTATGAGCAACTGTGAAATTACTAGATGAATACTTGACTAGAAATTTTGGTCATATACAAGTACCTGGTTTTATTTTACTTACGTGGGGTCTTATTAGAGATATTTTAATATGTGCTTTAAGCAGGAGGGTTTGAAGACAGGTCCTCAGAAGGAAGTCTTTGCTAGTACTCTCTCACAGTAAGCCCTTCCCACTGTGGACTTCTGACATTCCCATCTAAGGACTGAATGGAGGTTTAATGGGGTTTAGTATCACATGGGAGGTCAGGGGGCAAACTCAGAAACATAAAAACTGTGCATGGTGGTTCACACCTGTGATCTCAGAACGTGGGAGGCAGAGGCAGGAGAGTCAAATTCAAGGCCTACCTGGGCTGTAACCTAATAGGAGTACTTGCCTAGAATGTGTGAAATTCCAGGTTTAATCCCCAGGCCTGCTCCCATGCCCTCCAAAAAGAAGTTGAGGCCAGCTGTGTGAATATGTGAGACCCTGGCTTGAAGGAGTAAGGCCTCAATGAGGCAGGCTTGGTTCCCGAGCCTAGATTCGTAGGTATCAGTGATAGATCTCGATTTTCAAGTTCTCTATTCCCTTCCTGGACGTTTTTCCTTAATGAAATTTTTAAGAACTAATCAATGTTGCTTTCTTGTTCACCGTGTATTTCTAGGATGATGGGGCTTAATGAAGAACCAGGAATCATTCCAAGATTCTGTGAAGATCTCTTTGCTCAAATAGCCAAAAAACAAACCTCAGAGGTATGTTCAGATTCAGTCACAGTCGTGACCACCCAGACCCATCACAAGGTCTAAAGATGGTGTTCTCGTTCCCAGATCACGATTCTCAGGTGCGGGTGAAGAGGGAAGGAGGTTCCCCATGCAGAAGCAGTTCTCCCTGGGGGGCAGTGGTCGAGCCCACATTATGCTGCTGTGTTCTGGTCTATAGCTCAGGCTGCCCTTGAACTCTCAGTTCTTCTGCCCCAGCCTCTTGAGTGCTAGGCTCTGTGTGCACCGCCACGCCTGGCTTCTTTGTTTCTCCTTCTGTACTGTGCAGTGGCTTACGAGAAGGTGCTTATGTGCGCATTTGTGTATCTCGATAGTCAAGTAGGTGCAGACTTAGCTAAACACAGCAGGATAGTGAAGCCAGAGTAGGAGCCCGACTCAGCTTTAAAAGCCATGCCTTTCTAGCCATGCTACCAATAAGTTAGTTCTCCGCCGGTGAAATGTGCCAATTCAAGCCAGACTAGCTCGTAACCTAATTATCTGTTTAAACTAATCTGAGTTCTGCCATATGAATTTCAGGCAAATCTGTTCCTGCCTCTGATTCTATCCCAGGAACTCTTCTCTGTACAAGAACTTCCACCTACTATTTCCTGCCTCAGCTAATAGGTTACTAGCTTTTTACTGATAGGTGATGTTTCCATACAATACAAAAGCGATTCTTTCTATACGATGTAGGCTTTTGCTATCTGGAACTTTCTTTGTAGAGCAGGCTGCCTCAAAGAGGACCACCTGCCTCTGCACCTTAGCACCACGATTAAAGGCATGAGCCACCATGCCTGCCTGGCTGCCTTTTTAGCTTTTTGAGAGACCTCCATAATGATGTCTGTAGTGACTCCACCAATCCACCCTCCTACTGAGGGGTCCAGTCTCTCTATATCCCTGCCAGCACTTGTCTTTGTAAGATGAAAGATTAGTTCTTTACATTTCCTTGATGTCTAATTGTATATAACACTTAAAAGAAAGAGCATTTGTGTCCTTTTTCATGAGAATTGTCTGTTCAGTTCCGTAGACTTTTTTTTTTTAAGTCAGGTTGTTTACCTTTTTCTGTTTAGCCTTTTAAGCTTCATGCATATTCTGTACACGAATTGTCTGTCAGATGTATAGCTGGCAAAGGTTTTCTCCCATTTCTTTGACAGTTCACTTTCTATTGGAGAGTGTCTTGATTTCTCAGCATGGGCAAGGCCTTGTTCTTCATTTCTTTACATCCTTAGCAGTATGCTAAAGCCATACATATAGTAGATAAGTACTTAAAATACTATAGCTTGAACTGAACTTCGTCTAGAAGTTAACTTGTTAGAACTTTATCTAGAAGAAAGATTTGTTTTATGGAGTCTATCATGGATCTGTATTAAGCATATGATTTGCAAAGATGCAAGGAATCTTAAAGTTAATTGGATATTTTGTTTCTATTCCTTCCAGGTCAGCTACCACCTTGAAATGAGCTTCTTTGAAGTTTATAATGAAAAAATTCATGACCTGGTTTGTAAAGGGGAAAGTGGGCAGAGAAAACAACCAGTAAGATTTTAAATAATTTTCCTATGTTTATTTGTTTACGGGGAAGGGTGGCACATGCATGGGGAAGTCTGGACAACTCAGCTGAAATCCGTTCTCTTCTATCATGAGGATCCCAGGGATTGAACTCAGGTCATCAAGCTTGCTGGCAAGTGCCCTTACCTGCTGAGTGTGCCACCTCTCCTGTCCATAAATAATTTTTAAAGGTGTATATGTGTGTAGATGCACATGTGTGGTGGTTGTGGCCATGGGTGCATAGGGACAGGAGGACAGGCTCAAGGAAACTATTCTCTCCTTCCAGTGGGGGTTCCGTCCTCAGAATCAACTCAGGTCATCAGGCTTGGGGCAGACACTTTTGCCTGCTGGTCCATTTGCCCTTATTTATCATTTTTTTTTCTGTGAATGTAATGACATACATTTGTGAGTTCCCTGGAGAACATGGCTTCAATTTTTACAAAGATACTTTCATGTGATAACAAATCCTTTGAGTCTCCAATTTAACTACAGTATTTAGAAGTGTCTGAACATTACGAATGAAAATTAAATTAGTTGTGATTTAGCTTATTTTTAAATTTTTAGCAAGTTGCAGGGCATGGTAGTGCATACCTTTCATTTCAGCACTTGGGAGGCAGAGGCATTGGCAGATGGATCTCAAGGCTAACTGGTCTACAGAGCGAGTTCCAGGACAGCCAGGACTATACAAAGAAACCCTGCCTCAAAAACAAAAAACAAGTTGGGCAGTGATGGCTCACACCTTTAATCCCAGCACTTGGGAAGCAGAAGCAGGTAGATTTCTGAGTTTGAGACCAGCCTGGTCTACAGAGTGAGTTCCAGGACAGCCAGGGCTACACAGAGAAACCCTGTTTTGAAAAACAAACAAATAATATTTTTTAATCAGGTGTTGTCTAAAAGTTAAAAATAGAATATTTGCTCTATGATTTATTAAGACTATATGAACCAAATATGTAATTTCAAATAGTTTATAGGCCACAAAATAAGATGTTTTAAAAACTGTGTTCTTGGGCTGGAGAGATGGCTCAGCAGTTAAGAACACTGACTGCTCTTTCAGAGGTCCTGAGTTCAATTCCCAGCAACCACATGATGGCTCACAACCATCTGTAATGATATCTGATGCCCTCTTCTGATGTGTCTGAAGACAACTACAGCATACTCATATAAATAAAATAAATAAATCTTTTAAAAACAAAACAAAACAAAAAAACTGTGTTCTTATAAAATATGCATTTCAATGAATTTGAATACATGTGTGTAGAGAGAAGGCACACATGCATGTGCATCTGCCTGCGTGTGGAGGCTGGAGGACAGCCTCAGATGTCATCAGAATATTGTCTATCCCTTGAAGCAGGCTGTGTCATTGGCACAGAGCTCAGCAGTTAGGCTAGTTCAGTGAGCCCCAGTGAGCTCCAGTGAGCCTCCTGCCTCCACTTCTCCAGTGCTGGATTACAAGCCTGTGGGCTGTAGGGATTCACTCTCAAGGCCATTGCCCCAGCATTTACTTATTTGATGATTTGAAGATCATCTATGAAAAAGATTTTCAGTTAAAAAGAAGCAAAGCAAAACTGCGGTTAGAATTGAAGTTTATGAAGGGTGTCTCAACATAAGAAATGAAAATCTAAAATCTTTTTTTTTTGTCTAATTAAGTTTGCCAATGATTTCTATACAATTTAAAATTGTATAGAAAGTCTTCAATGATTGCTATACAATTTAAAATTTTTGGATAAAGCTTTTTTTTTTCTTTTTAAAAAGCTTGCTTTTTTTTTTTTTTTTTTTTTTTTTTTTTTTTTTTTTTTTAAATGATTTTCAAGACAGAGTTTCTCTGTGTAGCCTGGCTGTTCTAGACCAGGCTAGCCTCGAACTCAGAAATCCTCCTGCCTCTGCCTCCTGAGTGCTGGGATTAAAAGTGTGTGTTACCACAGCGCTGTATAGGTGAAAAATTTTAATATCTGAAGTTTACAATGAATTTATTTTAGAGAGACTTAGAAGCATGTATAATAGCTACTATGGATTTAACTTAAGAATAAAAAGTAAGACATGTACAGTCTGTTTTATATTATACAACTAAAGCATTTCCAGTGAGGATGTTTCTTAGTGTCTTATACATTTTGTGAGAACCTTTATTTCTTTCTGGATAAAGATACGTCTCTACCTCAAACTTGAAAAACAAAAAGATTCAGAATTGTATTTTCTACTAAATATTTGTCACATTCTTAAAGATGTAATGTTTCCCCCTAGCTGCGAGTGAGGGAGCATCCTGTTTCTGGGCCGTATGTTGAAGGTCTGTCAATGTAAGTGTCTGCTCAGCCAGCGTGAGGGAGAGCAGCAATCAGAGAGAGCGCTCTCGCTCATGGTCCCTATCTCACTGCGTTTGGATCCCAGCATTGAAACCTGAATCTGAGTGCTTCTCTCCCCTGGGTCCAAACAGGCTTAGTTCTTTGTTCTTGTGTTGTCAGTATCTTTCAAAATGCCAGTGAAGTCTCTGACACCAGCTATTGACTAATCTGACTATAAATGTCCATTTCCTTCTTACTCTCATCTCCGCCCACCCCCTCCCACCCACATCCCCACCTCCACCCCTGTCAACTTAGAGTCTTTACAACTCACTTTTTACTCCTGTTATTTTAAGAGGCTAAGTGAAGAGTTTCACCCCTGCCAGGAGTCACTGACTCTCTGCATTCTAGTGCTTTTCATTAGGGGAAAGGAAAATGGTTCAGTTTAAATTCAGCTCTGTTCAATAACATGCATATTGTACATGTACATATGAGTTGATAAATATATTTTGGTGTAACAAAGTAGAATATTTTAATGTTAAGATTCCAAGTTTTTAGTAGGGAAAAAAAGTCGTAATTACTGGTAAAACTTGAAGCATTATCATATTTCCTGGCTTTTAAGGAATGACTTAGGGGGAATTAGTGTGATAATGTTTGTGAATTAGTTCATTATGATTGTCAGAGAGTAATTATTAAAAGATTATTAATTTATTGAACAAGAATAAAATCATTAGTAAAATTTTTTTTGTCTTTTTATTTCTTAAAAAAACAGGAATATTGTCAGTTCTTACTCTGATATTCAGGTAAGATTGGTTTTATTTTATCTCACTTTAACTAGATAGAGCACAATGGTACATATTTATGAGACTTATTTCCCCTAAATTGTTGGTGTGAGTAAAGGGAAAATCTCATTAACTGGATGTGTACGTTAAGTTTTAACTAAAGTAGTTAATTTTCTTAACTAAAATACTGAACATCCTGTCACTTTAGAAGATTAGAGAAAAAGTGTGTGTGTGTGAGAGAGATTTTTTATTTTTTTGAAACAGAGTTTCTGTCTTGCTCTATAGACTAGACTGGCCTTGAATTCACAGAGGTCTGCCTGCCTCTGCCTCCTGAGTGCTGGAATTAATGGTGTGTGCCAACACTGCCTGGCTAGAAAGATTCTGAAGGGCATTATTTCCTGGCATTATGCTCTGTCACATTTCTGTGAAAGAAACAAATAGAGCAAAAACCAAAAGAGACCATGGCCACAAAAACTATTAAAAGATAATTTCCTTTTATAAACTAACTAAGCATGTGTGTAGGTTACATATGAATGTGAAAATTGACTGTGCTTTCTTTTTTGTTACTTAATCTTTTTGAGTAAGTCACCATAGGCCCGCCTGGCCTGCTTTTTTCTTACTAGAGCTGGCTGGAACTGGGAAATAAACAAAGAGCCACTGCGGCTACCGGCATGAACGATAAAAGCTCCCGGTCTCATTCTGTTTTCACCCTGGTGATGACGCAGACCAAGGTATTTTTTACTGTAACTCAATTTCACTCTTTAATTAAAATGTAATTACATTATTTACCCCTTCCCTTTCCTTCCTCCAGTCTCTCCCATGCTGTCCCCTTCCTCCTCCTCAAATGTATGACCTCTTTTCCTGTAGTTGTTGTTATACACACACACACACAATACTCAGTTTGTCTGTGTGTATATGATCTCGGCTGACCCCATGGTATTGGATAGCCATTTATGAGTCTTATCACTGAAGAAGACTGCGCCTGCCCTTCTTACATGCCTCAGTTGCCTGTAGTCTGGCGGTGGAGTCCCAGGAGGTTTTTTCCTTCTAGATTGGCATGTCTCTTGGTGATGTCCTTGCTCAGCTCTTGTTTAGGCCACTGTACTACTGAGCTGTCATGGGTGATGCTTTCCTGACATCTTTAGGAGACAAGCTCTCACAGCAGGTCTCCAGGTCCTCTGACTCTTACAGCCTTTCTGTCTCTTCCTCCAAGCTGTTCCTGGCTTAAGTGCAGGAGCGTGTCACACATGTACCTGTTGGGGCTGGTACCTGGTAAGCAGTTGTCTCTGCTTTCTGTAAGTGTCTCTCATCAAAGAGAAGCTTCTTCGATGAAGAGTGAGAGCCACACTTACCTGTGCATAGAAGGATACATATTTAAAATACAGCTGGGGGAGCTGGAGAGTTGGTTCTGTGGTGAAGAGCACTGACTGCTCTTCTAAAGGTCCTGAGTTCAAATTCCAGCAACCACATGGTGGATCATGACCATCTGTAATGGGATCTGATTCCCACTTCTGTTGTCTGAAGACAGTGACAGTGTACTTGCATACATAAAATAAATAAGTAAATCTTTAAAAAAAGTACAGCTAGGAATTGTGCTATTTAGTAAAGTAGCAATAGTAGGTTCTCCTTTAAGATCCACGACCTCATTAGCCCTGGGTAATTGGCTAGGTTTACAGGCATGGTTCCTCCTCTGTTGAGCAGGGTCTATTAGACAGCTGTTGGTTACCACCAATATATGAGCACCATTATTGCACCATTAGTGATCATCTCGCTCGTTGGTGATGGTTGTGGTTCTTGGGCATCATGGCCAGGTAGGACTATTTGTTGCACCGTTAGTGGTAATCTGGCTCGCTGGTGATGGTTGTGGTTCTTGGGCATCATGGCCAGGTAGGACTATTTGTGGCTTCCCTTCCCTGGCAGCTTCAAGTCAGCTCTGGTTAGGATCCTGAGTCCTGTGTCCACAGTGCAGAGTCTTTTGTTTTTGGTGGTGGCTTTCCTAGATAAGAGTGAATGCATTTGTTTTGTGTTTGTCTTATTTACTTCTGTAAATCTAAAAGCAGACAGAGATATTTTGCTATAAATGTGAATAGATTTCAGGAAATGTCACATTAACTTTTAGTGACTTGTTATGTATAACAAGTTACATATTTTATCAATTTTTAATCAAAAACACATGACCAGTAATTTATATCAAAAGTAGATGACTTACAATTTATTATATCATTGATAAAAGTATAGCAACGTATGACACTATATAGCAATTTTAGAGTACTTGGAAAGACATTAGAAAATCAGACATTTTTAAGGCTAGGGAGGTAAGGCAGTGAAGGGCTTGCCACACATGAAGATCTGAGTTCAAGCTCCAGGTCTGTGTTAAGGTGTTGGGGGGCTCGCAGCACAAGCATGAGGATCTGAGTTCGAGCTCCAGGTCTGTGTTAAGGTGTTGGGCACAGACTTGAAGTCTCAGCCCAGCTTGTTGTGCAGCCAGCCTAAGCTACATGGCAGGCTTCAGGGCAAGGTGGGATGGATGGCTTCTGAAGAGAAGCACCCGAGTTAATCTCCTGGTGCATATGTGTGTGTGCATACATGCATGAACATTCATACATGTGCACCCATGCACACATACACATGCATGCAGAAACACAGAAAAAAAGTAATAGCTTGGTTTTTAAGTCATGCATAGCATAGGTTCCAGTCCTAAAAGTTTCTGTAAACATTTAGGCATATAATCTTTCAGTTGGTTCTGATCACAATTAGATTTCACAAAACTTTTAACAATTGTGTGCCATAGAAATTCTTTGTAGAGTTAATTTCTAAAGTTTTATTCTATTATAATTTGATTGTCTCTGCTGCTAGACATTTATATTGATTTGAAATGTTTTGCTATTATATTGCTGAGATAATCAACATTTCTCCATTCATAGTTGTTTGCTTAAGATAACTAAGTTGTAGGGCTGGAGGGATGGATGGCTCAGAGCTTAAGAGCACTGACTGCTCTTTTGAAGGTCCTGAGTTCAAATCCCAGCAACCACATGGCAGCTCACAGCCATCTGTAATGAGATCTGATGCCTTCTTCTGGCGTGGAGGCACACATGCAGACAGACCACTGTATATACAATAAATCTTTAAAGAGTATGTAACTTAAACAGCTTAGGTGGATGATATGTCATTTATAAAAACCCATGATGTTGCTGTAGACAGAGTTTGTGGAGGGGGAAGAGCATGACCACAGGATCACAAGCCGCATAAACCTCATCGACTTGGCTGGCAGTGAGCGCTGCTCCACAGCTCACTTGAGTGGCGAGCGACTGAAGGTAAGAAGGCGCTGGGCACTTCTCTCTGCCTGTCTCTGTTGTGGGTTGGGGTCTTGCTGTGTCGCTGAGCTGCCCCTGAACTCCTTAGCTCAGGCGACCCTCCTGCCTCAGGCCCCATAATATCAGGGACCACAGGTGCACCACAGCAGTCCCCCCACTCTTCTCATGATGCTGAAACTCACTTTGAGGATGTTATTTTTAAGAAAGTGCAAATTGAATTTACTTAACAACAACAACAACAAAAAGTATGTTTATCTTTAGTTTATAGATTACTGTGGTTTACCCACTGCATTGGGATTAGATTTCAAAGAAAATTAATGCTGAGCCATAAAAATGTCAATAGTTTATAAAAGAAAGTATTCACTCAGTCACTGTATGAAGAGAAAGGTGTATTGTGAACTAAATTCGTTGCTGAGAAGTTGAGAAAAGTAATTACATTTGAATCTCATGCACAGGAAGGTGTGAGCATTAACAAGTCCTTGCTAACTTTGGGGAAGGTCATATCTGCACTGTCCGAGCAAGCACATGGAAAGAGGGCCTTTATTCCATATCGTGAATCCACTCTTACATGGCAAGTATCTTTCAAAGCCTAAGTCATTGCCTTTGGGTTTGGTTTGGGTGTATGTTTGTGGTGTATGCATGTTTGTGCACATATGTGTACAGATGTGCTTGCCTGTGTATGTACATGTAGAAGTCAGGGGTCGAATTCAGGAGTCTTCCGGTCTTTTTCCACCTGATTTTCTGAAATGATCTCTCACTGAATCTGAAGCTCAACGTTCTGGTTTGAATGGCTGGCTAGTCTTGGGGTACCACCTTGTCCTCCCAGCACTGGGGGTCTAAGTTTGTGTCTTAGTTACTGTTCTATTGCTGTGACAAAACACTATGACCAAGGCAACTTATAAAAAAAAAAAAAAAAAACCAAAACACTTATATTAGGGCTTCAGAGAGAGGGGGATGTCATGACCATGGTGCAGAGAAAAGCAGCAAGCAGGCAGGCATGGAGCTGATGCAATAGCTGAGAGCTTGCCTCTGATCCACAGCCACGAGGCAGAAGGAAGGTGAAGAGGACAGAGAAGAGGGGGAAGCAAGGAGAGATGGAGAGATAACCGGAATGGTGTGGGCTTTTGAAACTGAAACTTTAGAACCCACCACCAGTGACACACCTCCTCCAACAAGGTCACATCAAATCCTTACCAAACAGCCCCTTTCATCAATTAAGGACAAAACATTCAAACATATGAGCCTACAGTGGCTATTCTCATTCAAACCACCCAAGTGTGTGCCACCATGCCCAACTTTTATGTGGGTTCTGGGACCCTGAGCTCAGGTCGTCATGCTTGTATAAAGTTCTTTACCCCCTAAGCCCCCTTCAGCCCCTGAAGAAGAATCATTGTGCAAGATAAAGTGTGCTGTGATGGTAGAGTGCTTGCCTGGGATGCATGAAGTCTTGGGATCAGACTCCAGCTCCGCTAAATACACGCGCTCGAGCACACACACACTCACATGGACACACACGCATGCATACACACAAGCACACATGCACGCGCACGTGCACACCCACATGCACACACACACGCAGAGTGAAGAAAAGGATGATGGGCTGCTTTCATATTGTTTTGGCATAAAGGAGAACTATGAATTCCAGAAACAGTCTCCCTGGAGTGGAATCTCAGCTTTGCATCTTATAAATTCTGACTTGGTAAATTCAATAGTGCAGCACGTTTTCTCATCTATAAAATGGACATCACATGGAAACCTTTTAAAGTAGCAGTAAGGTTAAAGAATGTAAAGTCCTAAGAGAATGAATGTAAAACACTCTGCTCATGCTCCTTAGTGTTTACCATATATCACCAAGTGTTTGCTCCGTGTGTAAAGTGGAATTGAATCATTGTGTTTTCTAGCCCTTAACAGCTAGCACAGAGCTCTTCCATGTTTTTATAGAGAGTGTACGCTTTACTTCTGGAACATCATTTCCCTGTATGCATTTAATGTTCAACTTCTAATAAACACAAACGAAGATAGACAGCCCACAGCTTCCAATCATTTTACTTGAAATTCTTCTGCTTTATGATAGTTTGAGAGATGATAAGCATTCAGGGAAAATGTCTCCTTTTTTTCAGGACATTCTTTTTTTTTTTTTTTAATATTTTGTGTGTGTGCATGTTGTAGTGTGCATGTTTGTGTGTGTATTTTTGCAGTATGTATGCATGTTGTGTGCATGTTTGTGTGCATGTGTGTATGCTTGTTGCAGTGTGCATGTTTGTGTGTGTGCATTTTTGCAGTGTGCATGTTTGTGTGTGTACGTGCATGTTGTGTGCATGTTTGTGTGTGCATTTTTGCAGTATGTATGCATGTTTGCATGTTTGTGTGTGCATGTGTATATGCTTGTTGCAGTATGCATGTTTGTGTGTGTGCATGTCGCAGTGTGCATGTCACAGTGTGCATGTGTGTGTGCATATGTGTATGCATGTTGCAGTGTACGTGTGTGTGTGCATGTCACAGTGAGCATGTGTGTATGCATGTTGCAGTGTGCATGCAGAGGTCTCACATAGATTACCTCACATGAGATGTCCTTTAACTCCATCCATTTCTGTACATATTTTGTAATTTTATTTTTCTTTTTCTTAAAGATTTATTTATTCATTATATATGAGCACACTGTAGCTGTCTTCAGACACCCCAGAAGAGGGAGTCAGATCTCATTATAGATGGTTGTGAGCCACTGTGTGGTTGCCAGGAATTGAACTGAGGACCTCTGCAAGAGCAGTCAGTGTTCTCAACCGCTGAGCCATCTCTCCAGCCCCACAGTTTCATTTTTCTCCTCAGCTGACTACTATTCCATCGCGTGAATGCACCACATTGTCATTATCCATTCTTCTGTTGGTGGGCATCTAGGATGTTTCCAGTTTCTGACCATTGTGATAGAGCAGGAGGGGAGATGATGAGCAAGCATGTCTGTAGCATGATGCTGAGTCCTTTGAGTGTATGTCCAAGAGTGGTGTCTCAGGGTCTGGAGGGACGTCATGCAGCTTCCTGAGGAGCCGCCACACTGGTTTTCATAGTGGTTGCACAAGTCTGCCCTCCACCAGCTCTATTCAGAATAGGCAGAAACTGGGAGCAGCCTAGATGTCTGGCCATTCTGCCTGCGGTAATCTCAAAGTAGTTTTCATTGCATTTCCCTGATGGCTAAGGATGTGGAACATTTCTTTAAGGGTTTCTTAAAGCCATTTGTGTTTTATCTTTCAAGAACCCTTCTTAGTTCTGTGCCTCATTTTTTAGTTGGGTTATTTGTTTTCTTTATGTTCAGTTTTTCTTTTTTTTTTTAGTTCTTTATATATTTTGGATGTTAGATATCTATCAGATGTGTAGTCAATGAAAAATCTTTCCTCAAGTCTATTGATTTGAGTTTTCTAGACAATTACACTACCAGGTGGTTGTAGACCAAAAGTCTAACTGTGGCTCTTTCTCTCTTTTCCTTAAAGGCTATTAAAAGAAAGCCTGGGTGGAAATTCAAAAACAGCAATGATTGCTACCATCAGTCCTGCTGCCAGCAACATAGAAGAAACACTGAGCACCCTCAGATACGCTACCCAAGCCCGCCTGATAGTCAACATTGCCAAAGTCAACGAGGACATGAATGCAAAGTTGATCAGAGGTGACCACTGTCTCAAATTTTATCATTCCTTTTACATGTATATGTGTGTGCACACTGAATATGTATTCAAATGTGTGTGTATATACACGTTTGCTTGCTGTATTGTGGACGCCCAACGCTAATGTTGGGAGTCTTCCAAGATTGCTCTCCGTCTTTTTCACTAAGGCAGTTCCTTTCAATTGACCCCAAGCTCCCCTGTATGTCTAAGCTAGCTAGCCAGTCGGCTTTGGAGAGTCCCTTGTCTCTGCCTTGCAGTAGTGGAGTTACAGACGGGCTGCTATGCCCACCCAGCATTTACACAGGTGCTTCTTCCATTCTCAAGAACATACAACAAGTCTTTCCCCAAGCTCTCCTCCCCTGTTTTCTTGATTATAAAAATATTCCATAGTTTAGGTTTGATGAATTAATTCTAATTTTAATATATGTAATTTTGAGAAAACTATTTTCCATGCCTGTTTGCTAATGTGTCCTAGTTACAAACCTGACAGTGATGGAGGAGGTAAGTATACAGTGACAGAGAGCAAGTGTGAGAGGGGATCAGAAAAGGTTAGGAAAGAGTGGTTAGTGGGGAACAGCAATTGGAAATATTTTTCAAGATTTAGCCACTCATCACATGTCTTTTTACAAATCTTTAGAGTTGAAGGCAGAAATTGAAAAGTTAAAAGCTGCCCAGAGAAACAACCGGAACATTGACCCTGAACAGTACAGACTCTGCCGGCAAGAGATAACATCCTTAAGGATGAAGCTGCATCAGCAGGAGAGAGACATGGCAGAGATACAAAGGTGAGTGCTCACAGAACCATGAACACCAAGGCACTGCTCCACACTCAGAGGATGGGGAGCTATGAGAGAATTCGGGATATTTCTCACTACCTCCATTAGAACAGAACTGCTGGCTATCAGTTGGCATATGTTAAGTGTCTCTGGTGGTCTCTTAATTTCAATCCTCTGCAAATGGATTTTTAACTTCAATATTTTCTTTTTTTTGGGAAGAGTATGGAAGGAAAAGTTTGAAGAAGCTGAAAAAAGAAAACTTCAAGAGACAAAGGAGTTACAGGTATCATTCCAGTTTCCTAAGCTGACTCGAAATGGAACAAGTCCATCTGAGAATTTCATTTCCCATCTTCATCAGATAGTTTATTCTGTACAAAGAAATAAGCAGAGATAATTAACAAGGAATCATTAGAGGCCAAGGGCTCTAAGACAAAGCCACTGCTGGCTTCTCCAGTTCTGATCTGCTCCTGCCCTGGAATCAGGCCAGCATCTGTGTCCTCCTGA
>NW_022196891.1:46973560-46974840 GCF_008632895.1 Mastomys coucha | reverse complement strand
AAGGAGGCAGGGTCAGGAGGAGGCGGGGTCAGGAGGAGGCGGGGTCGGGAGGAGGTAGGGTCAGGAGGAGGTGGTCATGGAGGAGGTGGGGTCTGGAGGAGGCGGGTTCAGGAGGCAGAGTGTGGGGTCAGGAGGAGGTGGGGTCAGGACACAGAGTGTGAGGAAGGGGAGAATTGCCTTTCTTACTTTCAAACTTTTTGTCATGCGTATATGTATGCTATATATCATAGGAGACACGTGTTCTGGAGATTCTGAATGTGGGTCATCAGGTTTGTGGAGCACCTTTACTGATCACTTTCACCAGCCCTGGGATAACTGACTTTAGGGTCAGCAGTAATAGACATGGAAGTCAACAATGGTTCCAGATTCTTGAAATGTTGTTGGGGTAGCGTTGGGAAGCTGTAAGGCCATTGATGGGGGGTGGGGAAGAGGGCATGCGGAGGCGGGAGGCAGTCGATTGAACAGTAACAAGAGAAAACAGAGCTACACATAGAACTCTTTGAAAATGAGAATTGTGTAAGTCAGGCTGAGGGAGGAATTTTTTTTGTCTTAGTTTTTATTTTTGGAGGAATCAAAACCCCTTACTGTAGTGAAATCCAAAGGATGTTTGAGAAGAGTTAAGAGTAGCAGAGCGGCAGCAGTCAAGGCCATGTGGGTGACAGGAACACTGGAAAACTTCAGGGGAAGGGGCTGGAGAGGTGTTTCAGCAGAATTCCAGTGCACAAGTGTGAGGACTGAGCTCAGAGCCTCAGCAGCCATGTAAAAGCAGGCTGTGGCAGTGTTGGCAGCGCATGCCGGTCACCCTAGTGCTGGTAGGTCAAGGCGTTGGGTAAGGAGAAAACAAGTGGATCCATGCAGTTAAGTGGCCAGCTAGTCTAGCTCAACTGGATGAACCCTAGGGTCAGTGAGAGAATCTGTCTCAAAAAATAAGGTGGAAAGTGAATGATAAAAGACAGCCAGTGTTGACTTCTGGCCTCCACATACCCCCATCCCTACCTGAATACACATACACAGACACACTTTTAAAGAAAGCAGATGATAAAGACAGCCAGTGTTGACTTCTGGCCACCACATACCCCCATCCCTACCTGAACACACACACACACACACACACACACACACACACACACACACACTCAAAGAAAGCAGGCAAGATATCCTAACAGGAGAGGTAGGATTTGCCAGGTGTGGTGATCAGGACTCTAATTCGAGCATCTTGAAGCTGGGCAGGAGGATCCTGAGTTTGAAGTTAGCTTGGAGTACATTGTTACAGGCCAGTC
>NW_022196891.1:46971856-46972330 GCF_008632895.1 Mastomys coucha | reverse complement strand
GTAACCACAGTTGGAAAGCACACGCCAAACTCAAGCCATGACATCCAGCTATCTGGAGTGCTGATTGCTGATGATCACTGGTATGTCAGACTCCTCCAGGGCACCGCCCTTCGCTGTCTGCAGCCCTAGTGGGGCCGTTGTCTGTATACGGCATTCATTCATACTGATTCTTTTCAGTTCTTCTTCAACCCTCTCCCTTTTTTGATTTTTTTTGAGACAGGGTTTCTCTGTGTAACCCTGGCTGTTCTAGAATTTACTCTGTAGACCTCGAACTTAGAGATCCACCTGCCTCTGCCTCCTGAGTCCTAGGATCGAATGTGTGTAACACCACCATTCAGTTCAACCCTCTCTTTACGGGAGGAAAAACATTGTGAATGTGTTTCCACAGATGAGTTCTTCTCAATGTTCAGGAGGATGCTCCCTATGGTGTACCTGATCTGCTATTTAAAGGGAAATTTCCTTTCTTAGAATTGT
>NW_022196891.1:46961641-46970739 GCF_008632895.1 Mastomys coucha | reverse complement strand
TCAGCTCTGCTAGGTCACCAGAAGTGCTCCTTCCTGGCTTAGATGGAAAAGATTGCTAGAGTTCCTAACACAAAGACTTATACAACTAGATGGATCCAGTCCTGGCTGAGGCTGCATCTTCAGGGGTATCTTGGTTACTGTTCTATTTCTGTGGTGAAATGCTATG
Organism: Mastomys coucha; assembly: GCF_008632895.1. Classification (NCBI taxonomy): domain Eukaryota; kingdom Metazoa; phylum Chordata; class Mammalia; order Rodentia; family Muridae; genus Mastomys; species Mastomys coucha. Next base: position 46,970,573 of record NW_022196891.1, on the reverse strand, counting down.
ACCAAGTAGCTTTTGGCCAGGCAGTGGTGGCGCACGCCTTTAATCCCAGTGCTTGGGAGGCAGAGGCAGGCAGATTTCAGAGTTCTAGGCCAGCCTGGTCTACAGAGTGAGTTCCAGGACAGCCAGGGCTATACAGAGAAACCTTGTTTCAAAAAACAAACAAACAAACAGAAAAAGTAAGCACTTGAGTCCTCTTTTTAGTTTTTTGAGACAGGGTTTCTCTGTGTAGCCCTGGCTGTCCTGGAGCTCACTCTGTAGACCAGGCTGGCCTTGAACTCAGAAATCCGTCTGCCTCTGCCTCTGCCTTTCAAGTGCTGGGATTAAAGGCGTGTGCTACCATTGCCTGGTGGCCCTCAATTACAATTTTAAAGGGTTAGCCTATGACCTTCGTGGCAAGGAGCATGACGCAGGCAGGCAGGCATGGTGCTGGAGCTGGAGCTAAGAGCTTACCTTCTGATTCACAGGCAGCAGGCAGCAAGAGAGGGAACCAGACTGAGCCTTGGGAATCCTCAAAGCCCACTCCCAATGACACGCCTCTTCCTAAACAGCCCAGCAGCTGGGAACTAAACGTTCAGACGTAATGAACCTATAAGGGACCATCCTCATTCAATCCACCACAAGGTGCTGTGGCAGTCAGGGGTAGTCATTCTGTAGTTTTATCATAGTCTGTGGAGTGCCGTGTTGGCTGCTGCTAACATAAGGATGTAGTCTGGCTGGTTTAGACTGATGGTCCTTTGGCGCAAGGCAGCCAGGATGCAAAGGTAGCTCAGCAGCTGCTAATTAAAGTCAGATTGCTGCAGACCCCCAGCATCCTTGCTTATTTACAGGACTTAAAGAACTCCTCGTTAATTTCAGTAGTGAATCTTCTCGGGGTTTTGATGAACTTAGCACCTTTCTAGGCTCCCAGGAACAGGGCTTGCCCTGGGAACTCTCCCAGGATGCTGCATCTGCTCCCATCAGTTGCTGGATGAAGTCTCTCTGGTTTCTTTGATGACAGTTCTGCTAGGCTGCCCGGTTCCACAACCCTCTGCAGGCTGGCAGTCTCTAGGTTAAAGATTTCGTGGCTGTGTTGGTGTCCACTTGAGGCCTTGCCTGCTTACAGAAGATGGCCAGTTCAGGCTCCCTGTCCCCATTACTAGGAGTCTCTGCTAGGATTACACTTGTAGATTCCATGTAGTTTCCATTGCACTAGGTTTCCATCTCACTCCTGTATTGTCCCCCAATTCCAGTCATTTCTCCTAGTATTTTTTCCACCCCGTCCCCCTGTTCCCAGCCTCACCCACCCTAGACCACCTGCAGAATCTACTTTGCTTCCCCAGGGAGATCCTTTCACCCCCCTTAAGCCCTCCTTGTTACTGAGCCTCTCTGGGTCTGTGCACTGTGGCATGATTGTCTTTTACTTTACAGCTAGTATCCACTTCTCAGTGAGTGAGTACATTCCATGTTTGTCTTTCCAGGTCTGGGTTACCTCACTCAGGATGAATTTTTTAGTTCCATCCATTTGCCTGCAAATTTCATGAGTAGTATTCCATTGTATAAATGGACCATATTTTCTTTACCCATTCTTTGGTTGATTGACATCTAGGTTGTTTCCAGTTTCTGGCTTTTAGGATTACAGCTGCTATGAATATAGTCGAGCAAGTGTCCTTATAATAGGATGGAATATCCTTTGGGTATATGCCCAGGTGTGGTATAGAAGGGTCCTGAGGTTGATCGATTCCCAATTTTCTGAGAAACTGTGTAATTGATTTCCAAAGGGACTGCACAAATTCAGGTTTGCACTCCCCCAAGCAGTGGAGGAATGAATGTTCCCCTTGCTCCACATCCTCATCAGCATGAGCTGTCACTTGTGGGTCTGATGTTAGCCATTCTGACAGGTGTAAGGTAGAATCTCAAAGTCTTTTTGATTTGCATTTCCCTGATAGCTAAGGATGTTGAACATTTAAGTGTTTCTCAGCCACATGAGATTCCTGTTTATTTTAGGACCTTGCATTCATTTTTCCTTTATATGATTGTTAGTTTTGTGTTTTGTTTAAGAAGGAATGTTTCATCTAGACCCAATGGCACAGACTAATAACTCTCTCAGGAGACTGAGGCTGGGCTTCAGAATGAGTTCAAGACCAACCTGAGCTCTTAGTGAGACTCTGTCTCAGGAGAAAAGGTAGAAAAGAGGACTGAGGGTATAAATCAATGATAGAATTCGTGCACATGACCCTGGGTTCAGTCTCAGATAACAATGCTTGTGTCAGTTCTCCCTGGACTTTATACTTATTCTCAAGTTACTTGTTGTTCATTTGTTTGTTTGTTTGGTTGATTGGTTGGCTTTTCAAGACCAGGGTTCTCTGTAGCCCTGGCTGTTCTAGAACTTGCTCTGTAGACCAGGCTGGCCCTGAACTGAGAGATCTGCCTGCCGCTGCCTCCCGAGTGCTGGAATTAAAGGCATGCGCTAACACTACCTGGTTGTAATGAGTATTTTGATCTAGTAGGGAAGATAGGTTTGGTATGCCCTTTTACTGTCCTAATAACTGTTTGGTGTATCACCTAAGTTCAGCATCATTTACATCAGTGACAAAGAACTAAACCAAAGAATGAAGAGTCTGGTGGGGGTAGGGAGTCTCTTGCTTGCCTTGAACTCTATCAGGTCCACTTAGTACACGCTTCAGTGCCTTACTCTCTAGACCATGATGCTCATGAGAGCTGCTTTCCCATCTGTCTTCACTGCTGACCCATCTGGCTCCTGGGTGATGAGTGAGGGAATTCTTCAGTTGAGTCCTGCATGCTCGGAGTGGGGAATCCACCTCAGAATTCCCAGAGAAGAACCTTCCAGAGGACTCCTGTGCAAGTTGGGGCTGATAAGGAAGGAGGGACTGGGTGAAGAAGGGCAGGTACTGATGTTGCCTCAGTGAGGCAGGTCTCAGATGGAGACACAGCCACCTGTGAAAGAGATGGTGGTTGAAACTGAAACACGGGGTCGGAATACTGGCTGTGGACTTGTGACAGCAGAGTAAACGGATGTGGGAGAGCAGGATGATGAGGGGAATCGTTTAAATCTACGTGGTTTCCCCAGTCTTCTGGAGGGAGAGACACAGCCCAGCAGTGAACCGTTTTGCTCACTTTGGGGTGCTTTAACTGAGCTATTACTCTCTAATTACAAATCTCAAAGCCTAATCAATGCTAATGGTCGAGAGTTAGGACTTGGCTTTTGCTGCAGTTCTCTGTTTCTGTCTAGGTAGCCTTTTAAGTTTCCTATTTTCTGAATAAAAGTCTCCTCCGCATGTGTGGCATTTGTAAGTGATTATTCACATCTCCTAGCCAAGGTCTGTGTGGTTAGATGGTTAAGGATTCGCCTTGTCTCCCTGCTTCTCCTTTCTGTGAAATGCCTCGGTTTTCCATTAGGAAAGCCCATTTATAGGACAAGCAGTGCAATCAGTTACAAAAGCAGAAACTTGGAAAAATAAAAGCACATAAAAAACGCTCTCTTGGAGGAATCCACTGTCAGTATTTGATTGTTTTTTCCCTTGAACTTTTTTTTCCTGTATATATTTTTTTCATTTTCAGGAAACATTTGTTTTAGTATTCTGATTTGTTTTTCCAGGAGTTAATAAAAAAATACAGTAAAAACTTCCTCCATGCCAGCAGATACAATTGCTGGATGTGCCGGGTTTTTTTTATTGTTATTGTTGCTGTTCATCAAATGTCAAAGTGTATTTTAAGGGAAAATATTAATTTAAAATTATTGTTGCTATAAGTTGGTATGAACTTACTATCAGAGGAATAATCTAAGCAGATTTATTCCTCTTACCTGTTCTTACTTTTTAAAAATGCCTTACAGTTATAACAATGTACTTTTTATTTTAACAGTACTATCAGAAATTTTGGAGGAACAGTGAGTATTGTCCCAGCTGGAGAAGCAAAGATATACGTAAATGGGATGCACATCTCAGAGCCCACAGTATTACATCATGTAAGTCAGCAGGAGCTATTAGGTGCTGGCGAGTCATCTATGTTTGTCATTTGCATTTTCTCCCCCAAGTCACTGACCTGAATTGAGAACTTTACCATTTCAAAATTTCAGTTGATTAATTAATAGTCTTCCTTTGTTCAGAGAGATGTTATAGTTGGGCAGTGGTGGCACACGCCTTTAATCTCAGCACTTGGGAGGCAGAGGCAGGTGGATTTCTGAGTTTGAGGCCAGCCTGGTCTACAGAGTGAGTTCTAGGTCAGCCAGGACTACACAGAGAAACCCTGTCTCGAAAAAACAAACAAACAAACAAACAAACAAAAAAACAAAAAAAAAACTAAAAACAGAGAGAGAGAGAGAGAGGAGAGAGAGAGAAAGAGAGAGAGAGAGAGAGAGAGAGAGAGAGAGAGAGAGAGAGAGAGAGAGAGATGTTATAATGGTAAGAACCAGGAACGGGGCTCACCACTGACCATCAGGTGTCCTGGGAAGCCCTGGGCTTAGGAATCAAGCCACGAGAGACTGAAATCCTCACTCTGTCCATCCCCTGCACTGACACCTTTGTCAACTTACTTAACTAGATGATGGGACAAGCCCACCTGGTTAGGACACTTTCAGAGGGCCACTAACAGGTATCTCGGGAGAACCGACATAAACTATTATAGTCAAACGCAGAATAGTGGTCATTTTCTATGAATCCGACTTTCCAAGGGTAGTGGAGAATTAATCTAAAAATAATTCACGCATAGTTTTTCACCATTGCTTGCAAAGAGTAGTATTAAGTGGGTGTCTGCTTTATTAATAAAGTCTGTGTCTTACTTTCCTCTTTCCCAACATTGGAATAATATGTTGCTCATAAGTTGTTGTAAGATATAAATGAGACTTGTATTATATATACACAGATATGCATGCACATGTGAATTACTCAGCAGTATTTGGCCTGTGGAAAATACTTAACAAATGTGACAGTTGCTATGGTTTAATATCTATCATCAATAATACTGTGTCACCATGAACTGCGAAGTTCAGGGAGTAAGAGGGAGGAGAAAGCATTTAAAACTATATCTGATGGGCTGGGGAAATGGCTCAGAGGTTAGAGCGTGGACTGCTCTTCCAGAGGACTCAGTCCAGTTCCCAGCAACCACATGGTGGCTCACAACCATCTGTGATGGGATCCAATGCCCTCTCCCAGTGTGCATGAAAACAGAGCACTCATATCTAAAGTAAATAAATAAATAAACAAACAAATAAATAAATAAAAATGTAAAACTATCTCATATAGGAATTGTCAGTATTGTCTTCTCAAAATTTCTAATGTTTTTTATTTGATTTTTTATGAAAAGTTTGTAATTTTTTTCATTTAGACTCACCTCAAATCATACACTGTTTTTTGTATGTGTGTGTGTTTTAGGGTGATCGCGTGGTTCTTGGTGGAGACCATTATTTTAGATTTAATCATCCAGTTGAGGTCCAGAAAGGAAAGAACCTGTCAAGTAGAAATAATCTCACAAGCGAAGGCCCAAAAGATTTTGAGTTTGCCAAGAATGAGTTACTTACAGCACAGAGCTCTCGGTAAGTGTCACCACTGACTGACTGACGAGTATGTGTGAGCAGAGGCATGCATTGTAATGAACTGTTTCAGAGGCTAGCCCTTCGCCTCACATGGACACAGCCCAGTTCAGAGACCCTGAGCTGAATAAACGAGCAGAAGGGATGCTTCGGCGGACCTTCTAGTACATAGTGTATTGAAGGCTAGCCTGGGATGCCCTCTAAAGAAAAGGCTCTATTGTGTCTTAAAATAGAATTGGTTCACTGTGTTACCTATAGTAGTTACTAAAATGTTTACTGTCATACATTTTCTTTATATGCTTTTCATATTAATTTAAAATCAGGCATCTGCATTAATAACTAAGCTAGGCATAGTCATATTTTCATCCTGTTCTATTTCTTTGTATGGACAAAATATATTCAAAACCAGTGAAAAGTCCAAAAATACCATAGATAAAATACCAGAAATTAAGTTTTAGGATTAAAAATTATCTTAATAAAAAATCGCTGTTCTAAAACTATTTTTGGTTCTTTGTAGGCTTGAAGCAGAAATAAAAGCCGCGCAGCTGAAGGCGAAGGAAGAAATGATGCAAGGAATCCAAATTGCAGAGCAGATGGCCCGGCAAGAGCTTTCTTCCCAAAAAGCTGCGTATGAGAGCAAAATCCAGGCCCTCGAGGTGGAGCTGGTGAGGGCGCTCTCCATCTTTCCTCTGAGGGTGGTGAGGGACTGAGCTACAGTCTCCGGGAGGGAGCTTAGCTGGTGGAGTGCACCCCTGAGTGTGGTCTATAAACTGGCTGTGGTGGTGCACACCCCAGAAATTAGTGGTGGAGGCAGAAGGATTGAGAGTTCAGGTACATCTTCAGTTAAGTTCAAGGCTAATCCAGGATACATGAGGCAAGACACTATCCAAAAAAACAAAAAAAGAAACAGAGAAGAACCTTTAGATTGGAGCTGGAGAAGTGTTTGATGCTAAGGTTAGAGCTACAGGTAACAAGTTAATAGTAGGTCATGTCTGGTTGGATCCCGTAACTTGTGTGAGGTGTGGAGTGCTCCACAGCTTTGCTGTGTTCTTGTACATTCATTACAAGGGGGACTTTTACACACTAGGGCCACTGTCTTTGGAAAATGTCTTTGCATTTTTGCCCACGTTAATTCTTATTAACTGTTAATAAATTCATAAAGAGGGAAGAGTCTCAAAGGAAGAGATTGGAGGAAATAAATAACCAAAAAGCTAGTCACAAGATTGAGGAGTTGGAAAGGGCGAAGCAGCACCTTGAACAGGAAGTATACGTGAACAAACGGCGGCTGGAGATGGAGACCCTGGCTACAAAGCAGGTAAATCTGTGTCTCTGCCATTGTGAGGGGAGCTGCCCTTGATGAGAGAGCCACAAGGTCTCTAGGTGGGGAAGTCTCCCTCTGCCACCCGCCTCTGTTCACCTTCTGCTCATGCACCAGCCCACAGCCCATGGACACTTTGGAAGGCACATAGCCCTCTTCTTAGCTCCATTTTAGTTTATTCTTTTCTCATGTCTACAACTGTGTGTCGTCAGTCATGCTAATTAGATACATAAGGAAGTGGTACCAGGATCCAAATGCAATAGGAAGAAAAGCAAGGCCTGTACATCAGGTCACATCCTGATAGAGAAGCGGTTTCCTAGGACTCGGGATAGAGCTGAATGTTTTGCCTGTGTGTGAGTGTGTGCGTGTGTGTATGTGTGTGTGTGTGTGTTTGTGTGTGTGTGTGTGTGTGTGTGCGCGCGCGCGCGTATCATGTGGGTCTTGGTGCCCTAACAGGACATCATAAGAGGGCATCAGGTCCCCTGGAACTGCAGTTACAGATGATTGTGAGCCACCATGTGGGTGCTGGGAGCCAAGCCTAGGTCTGCCGGAAGAGCAACCAATGCTCTTAACCACCAGGGCACCTCTCCAGCTCCACATTGGTGGTTCTTGGAGTGTGTTCTCAGGATGAGAAACATTGGTTTCTTGTAGAAACCTGTTAGAAAAGCAGGTTCTGGGGCTGGAGAGATGGTCTGGAACACACATGCAGACCAAGCCAGTCTCAAACCTGTGGAGATTTGTCTGTTCCTGCCTCTCCTATGCTGGTTTAAAGGTGTGCACTGCAGTGCCCAGTCGTTCCTGGCTCTTCATCCTAAGGGTTGTCTCAGACAGTAGCCTCATTTTCTCTCTGTCTTTTCCAAGTCTGTGGGATGAGGAAGAGCAAGACTGAGGCAGGCATGGAAGAAAATGCTCCCTGTGACTCAAAGCCTGATGGTGTACCATGCTATGAGCACACAGTGTGTGAGCACACTGCCAGTAAAGTTGAGTGGAGTCTTCAGGAGCGCAACAGACCACTGAAACCCTGGGGAGCACTTCTTAGCTCATGTCTTTTTTTTGTTTGTTTTGTTTTTTGTTTTTTTTTTTTGTTTTTCGAGACAGAGTTTCTCTGTATCAGAGATCTCACTCTGTAGTCCAGCTGGCCTCGAACTCAGAAATCCACTTGCTTCTGTGTCTCAAGGGCTGGGATTAAAGGCATGCTTTATCACCGCCCAGCTTTAGCTTATGTCTTTTAACTTGAGTCAGCAAATGTTCTTAATTACTGTCCTTCTTGAGCAGTGCCCCCCACCCCTTTTTACCCCTGCAGATATTTACTTACTAGCAATGGGAAGAAAAATATTAATCTATGCCATCAAAAATTCCTTGTGATGGGCCAGTGAAATGGCTCAGCAGGTAAAGGACTTGCCTTCCAAGCCTCATGACCTGAGTTTGAGTCCTGGAACCCACATAAAGGTGGAAGGAGGGAACCTGCTCTACACAGTTGTCTTTGAGTCTCCACAACTGCACTTGCCATGTGCACCCCAGGCCCCCCCCAATCATACAGACATGATAATAATACACAAACTCTTAAAACCCTAATGATTTTATGAGGAAAATCATTATGAAAGTTTATGAGTCAGTTTTTAAAAAACTTTTGTGTTTGACTGGAGAGATGCCTCAGTGGTTAAGAGCACTGACTGCTCTTCCAAAGGTCCTGAGTTCAATTCCTGTTATAGATTGTGGTTCACAACCATCTGTAACAGAATCCGATGCCCGCTTCTGCTGTATCTGAAGACAGCAACAGTGTACTCACATAAAATGAATAAATCTTTAAAAAAAAACCCTCATGTTTAATAAAATATGTTAACCCTGTGTTCTTAATGAAATGAGTCCGGTAAGATGAAATTTCATCTTAGCGTTACAGTGATCAATCTTTTGGTGGATGATATGCATGTGTATGTACTCATGCACATTCATGGTATGCCTGCCCACATGGGCAATTATGTAGAGGCCAGAGGTTGACATTAGAAGTCTTCCTTGGGGTCTGCTCTACCTTATTTTTTGAGACAGGGTGCTTCACTGAGCCTAGAACCTGCTGCTCTTGGCTGGCC
>NW_022196891.1:46941570-46954070 GCF_008632895.1 Mastomys coucha | reverse complement strand
GAACTGGAGCTACAGTGAACCAGTCAGTATGGATGCTTGAACCCAAACCTGAGTCCCCTGGAAGAGCAGAGTGTGCTCTTCGCCACTAAGAGCCCCGCTGGGTGTTGATGTTTTTCAGGTTAAGCATTTTTCTTTGTTTCTCTCCAGACACGATGCATCAGACAAAGGCCGTTCTGATACCTCTGTTCGAGTTCGTAACCTCCAGCTTGGGGTCTCAACTTTCTGGAGTCTGGAAAAGTTTGAATCTAAACTTGCAGCAATGAAAGAGCTTTATGAGGTTTGTGATTTGAATATCTGTAAGATTAAAAAAGAAAGACTTGTATGTGTGTTTTGCCTGCATGAATGTGTTGTCTGTGTGCACAACGTGTGCTTTGTACCCTCAGAGGCCAGAAAAGAGTGTCAGATCCCCTGGAATTGGAGTTACAAAGGGTTGTGAGCCACTGTGTGGGCCCTGGATATTGAATCCATATCCTCTGGAAGAGCGGCCAGTATTCTATTTTTTTTTTTTTTTTTTTTTAAGATTTATTTATTCCATGTATGTGGGTACACTTCCACTGTCTTTAGATAAACCAGAAGAGGGCATCGGATTCCATTACAGATGATTGTGAGCCACCATGTGGATGCTGGGAATTGAACTCAGGACCTCTAGAAGAGCAGGACTGCTGAGACATCTCTCCAGCCCCCAGCCAGTATTCTTAGCTCTTCTGTAGCTTGTCTATAAAGTCTTTAAGATGCAGCTGGGTATGGTCATGCTTGCCTATGATCACAGCACTTGAGATGCAGAGACAGAAAGATGAGGAGTTGGGAGGTATGGAGAGATGAGATCTGATGCCCTCTTTTGGAGTGTCTGAAGTGTACTTACATATAATAATAAATAAATCTAATAAAAAAAGGAAAGTTCGAGGCCCACCTCAATTGCTAGTGAGTTTGACGCCAAACTGGTTTATATGAAACTCTCCACTCCTCCCAAAATAAAACAAAATATAGAGGTGACATATTCTTGCTAAGTAAGAGGACATCTACCAGTTACTGAGATCCCCAGCACTAAGACCTTGGTGAATCTGTTCTCGTTGTGCATATCAGTGGCATTTCACTGGCTTGCTTCAGCCCTTGAGAGCTGAACCTGTTGGTATAACTGCCTGCTTTACCAGCTTTGCCTTTAAGCCTCAGGGAAGGTAAACACAGAGCAGGAAGTCATGGTTTGGCAGCTTCTCCTTGTGCCTGGCTAGTGAATGCTGTTACATAGTTTCCCATTATTGTCTTCTGGGTGTTTCTAGTTGTTGCTTTCGTTGATCACAATTAAACCATCCTTTTGTTATTTTTAACATCTGTTTTCTTGCCTTATATTTTCAAAAAACAGCTTTTGTTTGCTGTACATTATTACTTGCCCATAAGTATTGCCACAAAGTAATGTTAGGAATTTGCTTGGCTTTTCTTTTAGTAACTAGTGAAGCCAAGGTTTAACTTTGTTTCTTTGCAGTAAAGTCAAATCCTTTGACTTCTTTCAGTTTTTCCATATACAAGCTCATTGAGTCCTGCTGCCTGGCCTGAAGTTCACTGTGTGGACCAGGCTGGACTCAGACTCCCAGACTTGCCTGCCTCTGCCTCTGCCTCTGGAGTGCTGGGGTTGAAAGCATGAACCTCCAGCCTGGCTGCACTTTCTGTTAAGTCTTCTGTGAATTTTGTTAATAAGTGGTTTTGGTTTTGGTTTTTATTCTAATCACTCACTTTAGTTCTGATTATGTGATCTTTTTCCTGGTGCAGTGTGGCTTTCCTTTTGTGTGTGTGTGTGTGTGTGTGTGTGTGTGTGTGTGTGTGTAATTGTACATATGTGAAGCTGTTGTGGGTGGAGACCAGACTTTGATGTTAGGTGTCTTCCTTGCTCACTCTCCAGCTTATTTTGGGGAATAGAGTCTGTCACTGAGCCCGGAGTTCATCAGTTTGGCTAAGGTAGTTGACTGTCTTCGTCTGTGCTGAGAATGCAGACATTCACCCATGTACCCAGTGTTGACTATACAATGTCAGGTCCTAACGCATCTAGCTGACTGAGCCCATTTCCCTAGTTCTGTGTGACCCCTTTATTGGTTTTATTCTGTTCTGAGATAGAATCTCATATAGCACAGATTGGCTTGAACAACTTCTTGAACAACAATTATTTATTTATTTATTTAATGTATATATGAGTACACTGTAGCTGTACTGATGATTGGGAGCCATCATGTGGTTGCTGGGAATTTGAATTCAGGACCTCTGCTTGCTCCAATCGGCCCTTCTTGATCTCCAGCCTAAAGATTTATTTATTATTATATCTAAGTACACTGTAGCTGTCTTCAGATGCACCAGAAGAGGGCCTCAGATCTCATTACGGATGGTTGTGAGCTACCATGTGGTTGCTGGGATTTGAACTCAGGACCTTCAGAAGAGTAGTCAGTGCTCTTAAGTTACTGAGCCATTTTTCCAGCCCCAGGCTTGAACTTCTTACGTGTATATATATATGTATATGTATGTGTATGTGTATATGTATATATACCACATTTTCTTTATACATTCATCTTTTGATGGACATCTAGGCTAGTTTCCATCTCCTGGTTATTGTGACATTGTAAATATTCTAGCAGTAAACATGGATATGGAAGTATCTCTATGGTATGTTGCCTTAGAGCCATTCCTATGCTATTTATTTGAGACTTCTAGGAAGGAAAGACATTCTAGAAAAAGATAAATTATAAAAGCTGAATTACTGGGAGGGCAACCATGTAATAATGTTAAAAGTCTGTAAATGAAGTGGATTCAAAACACAATTTAAAAAATCGGAGCTCTTTCCAACTTGGGTCTGGCAGAATGGCTCCCTTAAAGAAGGGTGTTATGAAGAAAGGCCATTCTGCCATCAGCGAGGTGGTAACCCAGCAACACACCATGAGCATTCACAAGAGCATCCACAGCATGGGCTTCAAGCAGTATGCTCCTTGGGCATTCAGAGAAATCCAGAAATTTGCCATGAAGGAGACAGGGACTCCAGATGTGCACATTGACACCAGGCTCAGAAAAGCTGTCTGGGCAAAGGAATAAGGAATGTTCCGTATCACATCCGAGTACATTTGTCCAGAAAATGTAGTGAGGATGAGGATTCACCAAACAAGCTCTACACATTGGTAATGTACACGCCTGTTACCATATTAAAAAAATCTACAGTCAATGTGGGTGAGAACTAATCTGCTGAATGTCAAGTAGTTGCAGAACTGAAAAAAAAAGAACAAGGTAGGAAAGAGCCAGATGTGGTAGCTCCCACCTGTAATCCCAGCCCTTAGGAAGCTGAGGATTCAGATCAGTGAGTGGTTCAGGGCCAGCCTGTGCTGAATACAAGAGTTTGAACACCTGAGAATGTGCCTCTAAAAACCAAAAGGAATGAATGGGAGTGTGGGGGTGGGGGGTGGGGAGGATTAAATAGGGGATAAAAAGATACTGGTTCTAGTCAACTTTATGAGCACAATTTCAGAGTGCCAGAGAAAAGAGAAGCCCTGTTCTAAGTTTGAGGTCTACATAAATAGTTACAGGCCAGCCAGGGCTACATAGAAAGACTCTGCTCTCAAAAAACCAAAACCAAGAAAAAAACTGAAAACATAACTCTTTAGCTTTATATTTTAAAATAATAAAATCAATTAAACTTTTTTTAACTGAATTGTAAAACATTTTCCACTCATGTTTAATGGGAAGGCGATTTTGTATTTCCTTTAGAGTAACGGTGGAGACAGGAGTGAGGATGTCTTTTGTGACCCTGAAGATGAGTGGGAACCCGACATTACAAGCACACCAGTTTCTTCCCTCTCTAGAAGGACGTACGTTGTTGATTTTTGCTTTTCTTGTTCTGTATATGTACAAGTATACAAGTTACAGATTTACATAATATATAACATATATAAAATTATCTTGAGAGATCTACTGTCATAATATGTTTGTAATGGGGACTCAGAAATATAAGTGGCATTACTGTTACTGATCAAATTACAGTACGAATAGTATTACATTGTTTACCAGTTTGTTATATATGGAAAAATCTTCAGTATTTTATCATACTAGTTTTAAGAGCGACCTAGAATAGCATAAATCTAATTTCCTATATAAAAAAGGAATAGCATTACTTTTAACATCTCAAGAATCTGACCTATGACATTTTATTGTAAGTTACACGTGTTTAAATGCAGTCGGGTCAGTGTGAGCACCACAGAAGAGGAAATCAGTGTGATACAGAGCGTCTGCGCATGATGAGTTTTGTCTACTAAACCAAAGTATAAAGACTTCCAGAATAGGTAGATAGATGCTGTTCATGGAAAACCTAGCTCTGCTTTGATCTTAAAAGCTCAGAGTACAGAAGCAAATGGTATTGACAGGCTCTGGCCTGCAACATCTAGCTCTTTAATTTTGTTTTGTTGTTATTAAAAACAAATACTTCTATGATGGCTACTGTTGGACATGTCCTGAGGAGTTCCAGGTAGGAAAACCCTCCCTGTCCTCCTCATGAATCGGGCACTGGAGACAGAAAAGAAAACACCACTTCACATGTATTTGCCATGCAGAATCAATGGGACTTGGCGACTGGTTGTGGGGTTAAGGCAGTGAGACGCTCAGGATTGTTCTGGTTTTAAGCTTGGGAAAGCAGTGTGTTTGAGATGGATGTTCCTGTTAGCTGTGGTGACTGAGATCTCCACAGGATGTTAAGTATGTGCTTAATCTGCAGTGTTGGGTAAGGGAATTTTTAAGGTGTGAACATCAGTAGCATTGCTTCTGCCACAGGAGCATTGCTCTCTTGTCATCATCGAGAACACTTATGGAGCCTGGGGACATGGGGCATGTGTGGGATCCCAGCATAGGGAAAACTGAGCCAAGAGGAGCATGAGTTTGAGGCTACCCTAGGCAGCATAGTAATAAGAGTCTGTCCTTTTTGGGGGGGTGGAGTGAGGGAGTTATCAAGACAGGGTTTCTCTGTGTAGACCAGGCTGGCCTCCAACTCAGAGATCTGCCTGTCCTGAGTGCTAGAACTAAAGACATGTGCCACCACTGGGCAAGATCTTGTCTTAAACACCAAATAAGCTCGGCATGGTGACAGCACTCAGGAGGCAGAGACAGGAGGCTCTCTGAGGGTTCAAGGTCTCTGGTCTACATAGCAAGTGCCATGACAATCAGGGCTATTTAAAGAGACCCTGTCTCAAAACACACACACAAACAGAGGATTTATTGTCTACTTGATAAGATGGTGTCATTCAGTACTCACACCACAGGCCCCTGAAGTAGATGTTGTCATGATCACACATTCTACAAGTAAATAATTTGAACCTTTAAAAAGACAGAGATTAGGTAACTTGTCCAAAGTCATGGAGCTAATAACAGAATGAGTTGGCATTCCAGTCAGTTTGGTTGAATGCACAGCTCCTGATTTTCCTGACTGTGGTAGCAAGTATTGTCCCCAGTGCTTGTGACAGAGGAACATCCATCTTTCTGGTTAAATATTTTATGTGTGTGTGTGTGTGTGTGTGTGTGTGTGTGTGTGTGTGTGTGTGAGAGAGAGAGAGAGAGAGAGAGAGAGACAGACAGACAGAGAGAGAGAGAGACAGACAGAGAGATAGACAGACAGACAGACACGTGTAGGGGTAGCTGTCTAAATCCTTTGGAACTGAAGCTATAGGATATAGGTAGTTGTGAGCTACCTGGCATACATGCTGGGAACTGAACTCAGATCCTCTGGAAGAGCAGTATGCTGGCTAGTTTTATGTCAGTTTGATACAACCTAGAGTCATTTTGGAATGGGAATCCCCAACTGAGAAAAATGTCCCCACATGGCTGGGCTATGGGCAGGCCTGTGGTGCTTGCTCCTTTTTTCCTCCCTCTTTCTTTCTCTTTCTTCCTCCCTCCTTCCCTTCCTTCCTTCATTCCTTTCTTCCTTCCCTCCTTCCCCCTTCTTCCTGCTTCCTTCCTTCCTTCCTTCCTTCCTTCCTTCCTCCCTTCCTTCCTTCCTTCCTTCCTTTCTTTGTGATTGATGATTGGTATGGGAGGGCCTGGCTCACTGTGGGTAGTGCTACCCCTAGACTGGGGGTCCTGGGTGCCATAAGAAAGCGGTGGAGTAGACCAGTAAGCAGCACATCTCTATGGCCTGGTCCTCAGCACCTGCCTCAGGTTCCTGCTGAGTTGGAGTCCCTTCCCTGACCCCTTCAGTGATGAGCTGTGAAAAGGAAGAGAAAGTGAAATAAGCCTCAGCTCCCCCAAGCTGCTTTGCTCGTGGTGTTTGTCACAGCAGCAGTAACACTTTTTTTTCCTTTGATGTTTTCTTTATTTACAAAATCTCCTTTCCCAGGTTCCCCTCCAAAAAATAAAATAAAATAAAATAAAATAACAAAAACTAAAACAAACCCCTGTTCCCTCCCTGCTCCCCCTGCTCACCACCCTACCCCCTCCTGCTTCTGCCCCTACACTGGGGCATAGAACCTTCACAGGGCCAAGGGCCTCTCCAATGAAGGAGCTAGAGAAAGGACCCAAGGAGCTGAAGGGTTTGCAGCCCCTTAGGACGAACAACAATATGAACTAACTAGCACCCTCAGAGCTCCCAGGGACTAAAACTCCAACCAAAGAGTGCACATGGGAGGGGTGGGGACTCATGGCTCCAGCAGTAGTAACTCTTAGGACAAGCTGCAGCCACTCTAAACTACTGAGCCGTCCCCACCCCTTCTACTTAATTTTTTAAATTTTATTTCCTCCTGTTGCGGATCATGTTCTGTTTTAAACTTTTTTGCTCATCAGGCTTTAAGAAGTCTTGTGCATGTTTGTTTTAAGCTTATTTTTGTCAGAGATAGAACTACTTTTTGACAACAATCTATTCCTTCTGTCGTACTTGCTACATTGTGTTAGTTTTCTCTAGTAAGAAATTGCTGCAGTGTCACTAGAATGTTCTGAGTGAAGTACACAGCACAGTCTCTGCACAGACCCTGAGCTCCTTCAGTGTAGCGAGCACGTGTATCTCCATCCCCCTGCAGTGGTGTAGGGAAAGGTCACAGACCTGAATATCAGAGGGCTGGGCAAGCACTACACAGCTCCAGGCGTTGGTTCCTCACAGAGCAGCCAACATGCTGGCTGCCCTGCTGACCTCTGGTTTCAGCATGGGATGATGCCACAGAGTTGTTGCAAGGGCTGGAGGTGATGTGTGCAAGCCTCTTACTCTGGTGCTCAGTAATGGGTACTTGGACTGTTGTTGAGCTTTTAACATACTGTAAAATTAAATCTTAGGTCTGTGATACATCTCAGAGAAAAGCTCTCATCTAGCATCATGAGGTGCTATGCATTCAGTCTTTGGCACAGAAAAGATAATCTTTTAAAGGTTAAACACAGAGAAGATAAAATTTATGATCCAATGCTAGTAAACAACATTGTCTACAGGTGATTTGACCTAAGGATGAAAGGTACATACTGCTGGGCTGTGCCACAATGTGACCTGGAGGTGGTCCTGATGGAACTGGATGTACAGGGCTGAGAGGAGGTGGTCAACCTAGAGTGATAGTGACCTCCCCGAATTTCAGCCAGACCAACAAACTGGAGAGGATTTATAAAACCTCTTGGGTTTTAGGATTACTACCTTCTTAACAGGGAGAAGACTGTTCATTATAAACATGTGTAAACTTTATGAAAGCTTATTACATCATACATACATACAAACATACAAACATACGAACATACATTGTGGATCACAATATGAGTGTGAGTCAGTGAGCACTCATCTTTAGCCCTTTGAATGTTGGTGATTTCCACCTTACGTCTGCTCAAGTTTGGGTTAATAGGTAAGAAATAAACAAGTTTAAAATGTGACCCTAAAACCAAAATTCCTTTTCATATTTTGCAAGATTTTGAAAATAGGTTTTTCAGGCCAGACATGATGGCGTATGCCTCTACTCCCAGCACTTGGGAGGCAGAGGCAGGCAGGTCTCTGTGAGTTTGAGGTCAGCCTGCTCTATAAAATGAGTTCCAGGACAGCCAGGGCCACACAGAGAAACCAAAGAGAGAGAAAGAAATGAAGGAAGTCAGATGTGTTATTTGGCACTGACACTTGGAGAACTTCTGTAATTCAATGATATCATATTTTTTAAAGTGAGTTGCTCTTAGTCTGAGACCTTCTGCATGAAGTTTCAGCCTTGTGAGAATGTTTATGACAGAGTTACAAACTCTGAGAATGCCTGCAGATAATGGAAATGCTGACAGATTATTATAGAGCCGCTGCTGGACCACAGGGGCTCTGCAATAAAACAGGCCTGCGCTTGCCACCTGTAAATCATATGGAGTATTGACAGTTAAAAGTGAATTGTTCTCTCAGGGTGAGTGAAAACTCTGGAAGGAATGTAGCAAGCACATCCTTGTTTAAACACTGTTTAACACGACAGAGGGGCAAGGACAATGCTTTTCCTAGCTTAACTTACTTTTCTTTCTATCTCTAGAAAAACACATACTTAGAAATTGATAGTTTCCTTTTATCTTCAGTCATACTACTGTGGTTTCATTTCTTTTTGTAAGAATTTACAGGGGATTTATATTTGAAACATTTGTGAGTAGAATACCCTAACAATCTCGTCAAGAAATAGTATTTCCCTTTGGCAAGTCAGCAGTAGTAGAAAGTCTGATTAGGAAGACACCCAAGGGTCGCCTGTATTTACCTGTAGGTCACTGCTCAGCGAGTTTCCTTCTCATGGTGACCTAGGCGTGGAGTTTAGAAAGTTGCAGGGAGCTGGGCAGTGCTGGCGCACGCCTTTAATCCCAGCACTTGGGAGGCAGAAGCAGGCGGATCTCTGAGTTCTAGGCCAGCCTGGTCTACAGAGTGAGTTCCAGGACAGCCAGGGCTATACAGAGAAACCCTGTTTCAAAAAAACAAAACAAAACAAAACAAAAAAAACAAAGAACAACAACAAAAGAAGGTGCAGGGAGAGAGTGCTTTCTGGGTGTCAAGGGAAGGGCTGTGGCACCTCTCTCGGTGGGCACTGCTCTCACAGGCTTGTTTCCCACGGGGTCCCTTGGCTGCTAAGTGACCTAGACAGTTTCTCGGTTTAGATCTCCCCTAGATGAGTCAAGCTGCTCCCGGCACTTCCCGCAGCCACATTTCTTGCCATCTCCGCTGTATTTCATGGAAAGTGGTCTCTCAGCACCTTGCTCGGCTCTTCCCATGGTTTACCTCCAAGTCTTCCTGTATTCCACGCCTGAATTTGAGATGCTAGTCTCTGCCTTCCAAGTCTGCCCCCTGCTTGGCTAACCCACGGTCATCCTTCAGGGTCACTGTTCCGAGAGGTCTTGCCAACTCCATGGTGCAGACTACCGAAGCACCCTCTGCCCTTGTAGGACTTGTCCAGCTGTGAGATAGGCCAATGCCAGGAGCCTAAGGTGTAGTGCACCAGAGATACTTATCCCATCTCATGAACTGTATTAGGGCAATGCCTTCACATAGGAAAATTCTTGCTCGGAGATTGAAATGAGTCAGTCCTTGTTGGGAAGAACACACATCCACACCTACGTAAGAATATTTATTGCCCTGAGACAGGGTCTCATGTTGCTGACCTCAAACTCTCTATCTTATGCCAGCCTCCTAAGTCTCGGGATTCTGTTTCTACAAAGCTGGCAGCATTCTTAACACTCCTGTGGTGAAGAACACTAATCTTATGGTTTGTCTTTGGTTCAGGAGCAGAAGTTTGATGAAGAACAGGAGAGTCTCTGGCTGTCTGCATGACATCCATCCAGTTCAGAGTATGCACTCTTCACACTCGCCAGGTAAGGCTCGTTAGGTTGTCTCAATCGCACTGTCCATGGGCAATTGTGAAAATCATTTTATTTCTCAGCAGCCGTGTTTCCTTTGTAAAATGAAGGTGTGACTTGGATAGTCTTTCTGTTTCTCAAAGTCTGTTCTCTGATTTGTTTTAAAGCCTTTTAGTTGAGTGGCTAATTCAGATATGGGAAAATATGTCTAGATATGGTGACACATACCTTTTTTTTTTTTTTGAGACAGGGTTTCTCTGTATAGCCCTGGCTGTCCTGAAACTTATTTTGTAGACCAGGCTGGCCTCAAACTCAGAGATCCGCCTGCCTCTGCTTCCCAAGTGCCGGAATTAAAGGTGTGCGCCACCACTGCCAGGCTGGTGACACACATCTTTAAGCCCAGTACTTTGGGAGGTACAGGCAGGCAGGTCTCTGTAAGTTTGAGGATAGCCTGGTCTACAGAGCAAGTCCCAGGACAGCCATGGCTACACAGAGAAACTCTGCCTCAAAAGACCAAAAAAGAAAAAAAAAAGAAATATTTATGAATCATTTCCATATGATTAAGAAAAAAAAGAGCAAAATATACCAGAGTGTGTATTATACTGTGTGAAGACGAAATAAAAGAAGGCATATGTGTGATGCTTGGATGAATAAGACCTTCTAAAGGACTAGCTGATAGCTCAAGAGTGCTGCTTGACTGTGAACTGTGTTGGATGGGGTAGGGTTAGAGAGTGTGTGTGTGTGTGTGTGTGTGTGTGTGTGTGTGTGTGTGTGTGTGATGGGGGATAGTGATGGAGGGGAATGGGATGTTGGGGATTGAACTTAGGGCTTCAAGCATGCTGGACACACAATGCAGCACTGAGCACATGCTCCAGTACTTACTCTAACTGAAGGAAATGTTTCAGAGTTTAGTGGTAGAGGACCATCCTCCTATGGTCAAGGCCCTGCCAAATGCCATCAGCATAAGAAAAGAAAACTACTTAAAGCAAAGCTTATACAAAGTATTCCCTAAGTAATTCTCTTGAACCAGTTTTCTTTATATTAATTTACCTTAGAAGAGATATCCCACTATACGGTTACCTGCAGTAATTCAGAGTTTAAAAGTTGCCTCTATCTTGGTGCAGTAGTGAATGCCTGTCTCTCTGGTGCTCAGGAGGCTGAGGCGTGAGCGTCACTTTGAGCCAAGTAACCCAGGACGGTCCTAGGAAATGCAGAAAGACCTTCCTCCTAACCCTGCCCCAAACTCCAAAATGAAAGCAAACTCACTAACTCTCAACAGAGGAGCCCAGAACAAGAATAGAACGGAATGGCTGCATCATATGCCTGGAAGAGCCCTCAGAACTGTTGGGTGAAAGAAGGCAGAGACAAGAACAGACAGCTCAAAACTAACCTGTTGTAACAGAGCTGTGGGCAGGTTAGAGTGAGGAGGCACGTTCCTCTGCTTGCGTTTTCATTTCTTTGTGTTGAAACAAGGCATTACCATGTGGCCTGTCTGCCTTCTAAGAGCCAATCCTACTACTACATGTACCATCAGTTGAACAACCTGTTGGCTGGGATGCTTTCAAGAAAGGGAATGGGAAACCTGGGGGCTGGAGAGATGGCTCAGCCATTAAGAGCACTGACTGCTCTTCCAGAGGATCTGAGTTCAATTCCTAGCAACCACGTGGTGGCTCCAAACCATCTGATGCCCTCTTCTGGTGTGTCTGAAGACAGCTACTACTGTGTACTTATATACATAAATAATTCCTTAAAAAAAGTAAAAAGGAAGGAAGAAAGAGAAAGGGAAACCTGTTGAGAGAGGATTATGGAAATGTTATGTGATAATCTAGGTGGGGGTTCCATAGGCATGTGAAGAGAACAAAGTGTACTGTAAAGATTCGTACATTTTGAGGGATATAATGTGTAGCTTATAAAAAGCTTGAAGTAGCTGGGCTGCAGAGTAGGCTCAGAGTTAAGGTCACTTGTTGCTCCTAATTAAACTCAGGTTCAATTCTCAACACCCATGTGATGGCTCACAACTGTACTCCAGTGCCAGAAGATCTAATGCCCCCTTCCAGGCATGCCCGTAGTACACAGACATTCACACAGGTGAAACACTTAGATACATAAAATAATAAAATAAATAATCTAATTTTTGTCAAGCTTGAAACTTCTATGTAATAGTCTGTCTGTTTGGTAAAGGTTCTATGAGATATGAGTAGGAGTAAAAGAATAAGAATTCTTCTTCAAGAAATTGAGGTTTGGTTTTGTTGTTTTCTCAAAATTAGCTTGGAGGGAGACAATTATCCTTAGGACTTGTTCACGTAATCCACTGGCAATGCGTACATTGGTGTGAGCACACACATGCACATGACAGGAATGAACGTGGGCACCTGTGCTCACACATACACAGGAACAATTTATTTATTCAGCATCATGTTAGATGTTTTCTACAAGTTTTTTTTAAGGGAAAGCCAGAGATGAGATCCTTTTCTTATTTGAAGTTTTCCAATGGGAGAGATGGAGCTGGGTATGGTGGTAGACACATGTAATCCTGGCAGACACTCAGAAGGCTGCAACAGAAAGATGATGAGTTCAAGGCCACCCTGGGCTATTAGTGAAACAGTGAAAAGAGATAGAGAGGAAGGGAGGGAGGGAGGAGATGCTCTGGGTACACTCAACAGGAGCCTAAGGGGGAGGGGTTTCTACATCTAGGACTTGACATTTTCTTTTTTTTTTTTTTAAAG
>NW_022196891.1:46940164-46941247 GCF_008632895.1 Mastomys coucha | reverse complement strand
TTGACATTTTCTAGCTTTGGAAATCTAAAAAGTGTCTTTAATTTCTCAACTCAAGAACCATAGTATTTATAAACTACATTTTACAGGTCTAAATTATTAATGTTGAATTTTAGACTATGTCAGTCTCAGAGGACATACATAGTTAGCTGTCTTGGGTAACTAACTCTAGTGTCATGTTATAGTGATTTACAGTGTTGGCATAGCTTCAGATTTAGCTTTTGTTCCTTCCTTTCCAAGTCAAGGTCTCATCTCTGTTTGGGTGTTTGATATTCCACCCCCTGCCTTTATTCTGCCTTCTTTTTAGTATTCTGCTTCTAGTCCTCTGTGGACTAGACTGGAAGATATGTGTTTTAAAGTGAGAATCACGACGCACAAATGTTATACCCCAGGATAAGGTTCCTGGATGACGAGCACATTCACCTTTCCATGTACTGCTGTACTGAGAGTACTTAGGAAATGGTATTTTCTGCAAGCTCATCTCCCAGAAATGTGTTCTGTTAGCTGCAGGGAATCAGTTAGCTTTAGCCTGTCCTGACTGTAGTGTACCCTGGGAAGAGCCATTATGAACAGAAGGTTTTCAGGCATTGCTTTTTATACAATTTATCATTGCCCGAGGTTCTAGGTTATGAGTTAATTTCCTCAAGTGTAGGAAAGTTAAGTGAAACTGGGCAGTGGTGGCACTTGAGAGGCAGAGGAAGGCAGATTTATGCAAGTTCGAGGCCAGCTTGATCTACAGAGAGACACTGTCTCGGAGAGGAAAAAGAAGGTTAGGTGGGATATTTTAAGTCTAGGTATTTATACTGAGGATGAAGGGCCACTGACTGAGCTTGTGGGCTTGTGCTGGTGGGAAGTTAAGTCATCCCTGTGTGGAATTGTGTTTTCACCTTGGCGTATAGAAATAAGAATGCATTAAAACAAGAATAGCCTGTGTGAATTACTGGCCACTGATTCTTCAGTAACCTGCATCCAAGCATTTGTTTGAAAGTATTGTAACCCAAAACTAGGCTTATACCGGCTGTTTTCCTTTGATACAGGATTAATGGAAAAACCAAGCACCATTTACTCAAATTCATCAGAATCATT
>NW_022196891.1:46935259-46940140 GCF_008632895.1 Mastomys coucha | reverse complement strand
GTGAGTTCTCTTATTTGGAGACCATTTCTTGCAGTAATTTTCCTCCTCCTCCTTTCCAAGTGTTCTCCGACCGGGCAGCCCAGGCTCTCACCATCCAGGTTGCTTGTGCCTTTGAGCAGCTTGTGGTTTTGTTCAAACACTGGCTGGGTGACTTTCCACCTTGTACCGGCTCAGCAAGGCTTGAAGATGAACTGAGACAAGATATTAACAACCTCGGAGGCTATTTGCAATTGTTTTTGCAGGTAAGTTGATTTCTTAATTTTGAAGAATTCATTTGTTCTAAAAGTATTTATTGGCTTCCTACCACCTGTATCTTCCCTGAAATTACATCTGAGGATTTCTGGGTGCTTCCTGTTTTGAGGTCCTGAGACTGGGTGCAGTTGGTTTACTGAGCATAGGCTTCTGTGTCCTCTGTGTGCTGAGAGGTTTGCAGGTACTGGTTCACTTTGTCCTCAGGACAACGCCCAGGTGTGTTCTTGCCATTTTATAGATGAAGAACTAGTGGCTTGGGAAATGACCGGCTTGCCCAGTGTTGTGTAACTCCTGGGAAACAGGGGTAGATTTGAATGCGCAGGGTCTTGGTCCATTATATTCTGCAAGCTTCCAGTTAAGGTCACTGGAAGAAAGGCAAGAGTCTTGCTCTGGCTGTAGGCTGGCTTTCAGTTCCTGCTCTTGATATAAAGGTAAGAAAAGTAATTTTGTTTCCTGCTTACTTTGTATCAAGTAACGGGTTTAACCACCAGAAAGAAGTAAGATAAAGCTTGCTTTCTGGCCTGGTGGTGGTGGCGCACTTTCCACATTTCCATAGTAGAACTGTTTTTGTGACAAGTCATTCCTGAGTGGCTGAGTTGAGGGAATCTTTACATCAACTGATTTTTTTTTTTCCCGGATCGTTCTGGGTCTCCCCAGCTTGGTCGGGGCCCTCTTGTGGTTTGTTCTTTTCGTTACCCTTGTGTAAAGCTACTAATTATGCCTTTTAATATGCCATACTATTGATGAATATGTGACAGTCGGCTCTGTGTAGGTGCAGGACTCGGAGTATCTTTTCATAAGACCTTGTGATATGATAGTTAGCTCATTGGATATTGTCGAATGAATGTGAAATTCACATCGCATGAAGGGTCTCTTTGGATATAGACAACAGGGAGAAGAATGTAACACAGAGGTGACTGCAGGCAGATGTGGGCAAGCTTCAGGTGAGGAAGATCTGACAGCACAGGACCCTGAATATTGAAGGACAGGGTTGATCAG
The DNA here is from genome assembly GCF_008632895.1 of Mastomys coucha. NCBI lineage: Eukaryota > Metazoa > Chordata > Mammalia > Rodentia > Muridae > Mastomys > Mastomys coucha. Next base: position 46,938,889 of record NW_022196891.1, on the reverse strand, counting down.
AGGACAAAACCAGAGTCAGAATTGAGGGTGTGAATTAGGTTCAGCCCTAATGACAAGAGATAAAGCTCAGGAAGCTGGGGGAGGGGAGAGGAGTACATACCCACAACCCAAAACCCACTGTTGATACTTGAAGTCCTCTGTTTAAATCTATGCTATGCTAACTGGTGTCCTTAGGCAAGCTGCTCAGCTTCTTGAGTCTTTCCGTTTTCTCACCTAGAAAATAGAACAGTAGTGTCCACCTGGCAGGGTTGCTGTGGTCGTAGTGAAATCATGGTGTAAGAGCGGACCTGGCTGAGCTGCTGCTGTGAAACTTCCTGCCTTCTCTTCACTTTCTGGAAGAACACTTTGAACTTGACTTACAAGCCTCAGCACATGGCTTGTGGGACACGTTCTATGCAATGAACGGAGGGCGGAGGTGCCAGGCGACTGGGAAGGCTCTGGGAAGCCAGTGCTGGCCAGAACGCTTTTCTAGTGAAGCACACTCGGGGTCCTACCTTGGCGTGAGGGGTGTAATGAGCATCTTCTGAGCAGCAGGCCAAGAGGGCATTCTGAGAGCTGCAGGGGGAGGGCCAGGAAGAAGCAGCACTAAAGGGGAGGTCCCTGTGTCTTTGCAACTTGCACACTAGGGAGGGCCATGTTCAAAGCACCTGGGGTGCTTTTCCTCTCTCTGCGTCCCCTCTGTGGGGAAGGGTAAAGTTTCAGTGACTGTCTGCTGGGTGTTACCAGGACAATTAAAGCTGAAAGGTCAAGGGTACACTGTTTAGTTTGTTTTATTGATGTCTACTTCTTTTTGTTTGTTTGTTTGTTTTGTTTTGTTTGTTTTTTATTTAATTTTTTTCGAGACAGGGTTTCTCAGTGTAGCCCTGGCTGTCCTGGAACTCACTCTGTAGACCAGGCTGGCCTCGAACTCAAAAATTCACCTGCCTCTGCCTCCTGAGTGCTGGGATTAAAGGTGTGCACCACCCGGCTTAATGTCTACTTCTAATCCTGTCTCAGGGTTAATGTCACACTTGCTTTGTGTCTCCCCTGTGTCAAGTCGGAGGGAGGAAGTGGCTGGATCCTGTTCAAGTTATAACTGTCAGCTTCAGGGCTGCCTGCTTTCTGTTTCTCACAGGCACTTCAGGTCACAATATTATGAATTTTACTTTTAGCTTCATGGGTATTTTGCTTGTATATGTGCCTGTGCATCACATATGTGCCTGGTGCTCTCAGATCAGAAGGGGATGTTGGATCCTCCTGAACTAGAGTTAGAGACGGTTCTGAGATGCCTGTGGGAGCTAGGAATCAAACCTCTGTCCTCTGAAGAGCACCCAGTGCCCTGACCTCCTAAGCAGCCGCTGCAGCCCTGTTGTTACTGTTATTTTTAGTGTTGGCACTGGAGGCCTATGTCCAGCCCCTCCTGCCTGCTAACTTCACCCACTGTCCCCTTTGTCTTTGCTTTATCATCCCTTAAAAATCTCACATATGTGCAACATGGACTGACCCATTTGTATTTCATAGGGATGCTGTTCGGATATTTCATCGATGGTAAAAGAGGCTGAAAACAAAGTCATGGAGATTATACAGCAGGCTGTTCGGTGTGTGGGTCAGCTAGCAGTTCTGAAGGGGAGCAAGCTCTGTGTTCTGGAAAACAGCAACAAGGTTTCCATTGCCCAGGTAATGCACAATGTCAGTGCTGGAAGACTTGTAAAGGAACATCACGTCTTCTGATGATGATAATATCTCTGCACAGAATAACAAAATAAGTGTGTGTCTTTTTTTTTTTTTAAGATTTATTTTATTTTATGTGTATGAGTACACTGTAGCTGTGAGCCATCATATGGCTGCTGGGAATTGAACTCAGGATGGCCCCACTCGCTCTAGCCCCACTCGCTCCCAATGTAATACACTGTAGCTGTCTTCAGACACACCAGAAGAGGGCGTCAGATCTCATTACGGGTGGTTGTGAGCCACCATGTGGTTGCTGGGATCCAATCTTAGGACCATTGGAAGAGCAGTCAGTGCTCTTACCTGCTGAGCCATCTCGCCAGCCCAGTGCATGTCTTTTTTTTCAAAATAACTTGTACTCTTAATAGTTTGGCAATCTTAAATTCTTTTGGTCAAAATTGGATAAAGCTGGGATGTACCTCTCTTGGTAGTTTGCATAGCAGGCATGAGTTTGATCTCCATTGCTATAAATACACATTTGTAATCCAGCCTTCGGAGGCAGAGACAGGAGGATCCAAAGGACAAGATCATTTTTGGTTGTAAAGCAAACTTGAGGCCAATCTAGGCTACATGAAAACCTTTCTCAAACATAAACAGACAAAAATGATTAAAATATGATTGGATGATTATAGATCTTTACAATCCTTTTGGAGCCAGGCATGGTGAGATACACTTTTAGTACATTCAGGAGGCAGGAGCAAGTGGATCTTTGTGAGTTCAAGGCTAGCCTGAACTACATAATGAGTTCTAGGACAGAGAGACCTTGTCTCACAAAGCAAACAAAAAATTCTACTGGGGCTCAGGGTAGGGTACTCACCTGTAACCTTAGTACCTAGGGGTTGAGGATCATGAGATCAAGGACAACTTGTGTTACATAGTGAGACTAGTCTCAAAAACAAAAGGAAAAATGTCCTGTTTATCTTTTGATGGCTTCTATTAACTGTGGAACATGGACTCAGACTCACCCAGTCTATATATGAAATATTAGTAATAATAGAATATTTATATTTGCCCACTTTGTTTATGCTATGAGCAATGCTATATTAAAATGTATTCTATCCTAGCAAATAAAGGCCTGCCTAAAATGACCATTCTTCCAACATAACATGTGCAGAGTACTACATTATAATTTTGTTAATTTTATTTCCTAATAGATTTTCTTTTACTAACTTTAGCTGAATTTAATAAACTGAGGAGTTACAGTTTAATTATCTTATAATTTTGAAGAGTATGTAAAACCAGGCAAATGAGGTGGCTCAGTGGTGTTGTGCTAGCCATCAGCCTGATGTCCTCAGTGCTGTTTCTTAGAGATACAGGGTAGAAGGTGAGAACCAACTCTCTCTCTCTCTCTCTCTCTCTCTCTCTCTCTCTCTCACACACACACACACACGCTTAATAAAATTTTACCATGTGAAACCCAAGCTCAGAGCTAACTGAGAGACATTTTTCCTAACAGGAATTGATGGCTGCCCTCCAGGACGGCATGGCCACGGGGATGAAGAGTCTCTTAGACTCTGGACTGGAGACCGCGCAGACACTCAGGCAGGATCTCTCCAGGCATAGTGCACGAGAGGAGGTAAGGGTGAGGAAGGTTCTCCGTTACACACTTGATCTTAAACTTGGTTTATCCAGGATGTATCTTGTATAAAATACTTTAAAAGGTACAAGTAATAGTGTAACGCACTGCATTTATATATCACATATTTTAGTTTGTTGTATTGAAGAGGCAGATGGTGCCCTGTCTCTGAGGCTCCTAAGCCATACAGAGTGTGGCAGCGACACCTACTGTTCGCTCCCTGGATGTCTTCTCCTACCTTTCTGTTAGGTCTTTACTTTTCTACCTAAAAAGCATCAGTGAAGCCGGGCAGTGGTGGCACACGCCTTTAATCCCAGCACTTGGGAGGCAGAGGCAGGTGGATTTCT
>NW_022196891.1:46934704-46934905 GCF_008632895.1 Mastomys coucha | reverse complement strand
GAAGATGTCAGCACCTTCTAAGTCAGGATGCTCTGCCTCTCTGCAGATGACTAACCTGACTCACAAGCCGTGCTAGCTATAGGGAGGTCTTCCACCCTAATTCCTTCCAACCTGCCAACAGTAGATGGAAGAGAGAGGAAGGTTAGAGAGGGGGTGTAGACATCTTTAGACTACTTCATGCTGATTAGAGGTGCTGGGTGC
>NW_022196891.1:46921200-46934607 GCF_008632895.1 Mastomys coucha | reverse complement strand
CAGCAATAGCAAAAGCTGACAGGGAGTAGCAGCCACCACCGGCCCCCTTGGAGCTCTCAAGTTTATACCCTCTCAAGAGTCCCTAGGCTTCCAAATGTAAACTCTCTGCACTTGGCAAAATCCATGCCCCTCCTAGTGTAGGCGACGGTCATAGTTAGCAGCTGTGGAGCCTCTGAAGCAGCCCCATAGCCCACCCGTGGGGTTAAAACACACTATGACTGGGGTTTGGGTTTTAGATTTATTTCTTATATATACAATGTTCTGCCTGCATGCCTGCCTGAAAACCAGAAGAGGGCACCAGATCTTACCATATAGGTGGCTGTGAGCTACCATTCGGTTGCTGGGGATTGAACTCAGGACATTAGGGAGATCAGTCAGTGCTCTTAACCTCCAAGCCATCTCTCCAGCCTCCATGTGCCTGGGTTTTTAAAGAAACCAAAATTCTCACTACAACTAGGAATGAGGGATGGAGAGACTGCAGCAAGTGTTCTTGCAGAGGACCCAGGCTCAGCTCCCAACACCACACAGTGGCTCACAGCAGTCTGGCTGTAACTCCAGTATCAGGGGATCTCATTCCCTGTTCTGCCCTCTGAGGGTAGCAGGCGCATATGTGGTACACACATATATGTACAGGCAAAATACCCATACATATAACATTTTTTAAATCTTTACATTAAAAAAAAAATACTAGGGACAGTGGCTAGCAGATGCTGAATTGCTCATCCTGCTTACATGTGTTGCATTGTCTGAATGTGTCTCTCTGTCTGGCTTGTGTATTTTTGTTCATCCATTTTAAAAGATGAACAAAACCATAGAAGTCCATACCATCAGTAAATCAAGATCCATGGGTCCTGTGCTATTGCAGGAGCCGGGAGGATGATTCAGGTTCTGTAGCAGGACTTTGAGGAGGGGATGCACTGGGCTGTTAGGTCATAGTCAAAGCACTGCTGACACCGAGATTGGCTATGCTCAGGAGCCCCATTCATCACTAATACCTTTTATCTACTGCTGGAGTTCTGTCCGTAAAACTGCTGCTGGCAGTAAGTTCAGAGTGTAGAATCAGACATGACAAATGGAGATGCAGCAGCAGAGAGAAGTGCTCATCCTAATGTTAAAGCAGGCGTGCATGTTAGCTTTGTTACACACACACCCACATATCACATACACACACATATAACATACATACACACACCACATACACACCCTAGATATACATACACACCCCACATACACATACACACCCCATATACACATACACATCTCACATACACATACACACCTCACATACACATACACACCCCACAGACACATACCACATACACACACACCACATACACCACACACACCACATACACACACATATACCTTACACACGCACACCACATAAATAAAAGAGGATTCTTCACATAGACTCTGCTCTCTTTCCTTTTGTTGTTCTATGGTCTGACGTTGTAGTTTGTTACATGGTGGGATTTTATTCATTGTATTCTTTTCCTTTTTTTCTGATACCATGTGCAGCATAAGATCACAACTGAGATTCACATGACATTTGTAACTTCCTCAAACCATCTTACATTTGTTTGATAATTCAAACACTCGCTTTCTTCTGAAGAAGTTTCATGCCTATATTTAAATAAAAGGCAAATATTGAGATAGTTAGACGTCAGAGTATATCCTCTCTTGCATTTATATTTTATTTATTATATGTAAGTACACTTAGCTGTCTTCAGACGCACCAGACGAGGGCGTCAGATCTCATTATGGGTGGTTGTGAGCCACCATGTGGTTGCTAGGATTTGAGCTCATGACCTTCCGAAGAGCAGTTGGTGCTCTTCCCCGCTGAGCCATCTCACCAGCCCCTTATATTTTATTATTAGTGTATGTGTACATGTGCAGACCTGGTGACATGTCACATAATGTGGATGTCAGAAGACAGCTTTGTGCAGTCAGTTCACCGGGATCAATGCTAGGTCCACAGGCTTGAACTGCAAGCAACTGTACTGCTGAGCCCAGTTCAGCTTTTCTATGTGGAAATCAATGAGTCATTTGTTCTGAAGGAATTTCATTTATATGATTTGAAGGACCCTCAGGCTGTTTTATGGAACTTTTATCTCTTCTGGGTTCTAGACCAGAGCTCCCTGTCTGGTCTCACAGGGGCCTAAAAATTCTGTGTTTCCTGGTGATTACTTGGATAAGGAAGTATCTTGACATTTCTGTAGGTCGCCGAGCAGATGAAAGCTAATGCTGAGGAGCTGGTCAGGTCTCTTGCAAATGCCTTCGCCGAATGGAGGACGGTAGGAGGAGCTTTGGATTGTTTTCCTTTATTACTGAGTTTGGTTCATTGTAGATGTTTTTATTTCCCTTGGCAGCCCTATCCGGAGACAGCTCTGCTGTGCATGCTAACCAAGCGTGCTTGTTTTCTAGTCTTCCTTTGGCTGACTTAGTGCACTCATGTGCCTGACTGTAGTCATTATAGGCTAAAAAACACAGTTAACACTAGTATGCTCAAACAGTGTCAAATAGAGGTGAATTAACGTATTCTCATGTCACAGATCTCACTTTATAGGAAAAGATAGATGAAGTATAAGATCAGTGTACTGAAAAGGAGAGTAATGCCCACAGCTGAAGTATTTAAGTAAAGTAAATATTTAAGTAAACACTGTGAAGTTGAATTCTTTGAAATGAAATGTCAGCCTTTTATGGTGTTGGATACTATGGAGCTATGTCATTCCGTTTCTATGTGCTGGGGTGTTAGGATTGTGGTTTAAATTAAGATTAAATCCTTACTGCTTTTTAAAAGTAATCATTATTAATTTTGTATTTTGATCTTGCTTATAGAAATGAAGTTATGTACTGGTGAGAAAATTAAATGCTTCAATATAATTTGTTATTGATGTTATTTCATTGTACACAGCATAAGCCAATGATAAAATTCTGGACTGTTAAAATCATTTTGACTTGAGTTTACTGCCATTTAGTCATATATACATTCTTTTTAAGTATTAACTTTGTTTATACAGAAAAGCTTCAGAACTCAAGTTCAAGAAGGTTCTAGACAACAAGGTTCCGAGATGTTAACCCTCGCATCAGAATTCTCGAAGCTGAAGTCTTGCTTGCAGCAAACCATTGAGATGATTATCTCTGCACTGAGAGGTAAGGACCCCCCGCTGGGATCTGCCAGCTGGACCTGTGTAACCCCAGGGCTCAGACTAGCTCTCTCCAGCGCGCTTAGTTACCAGTGTAGGCTCGGGCTGCTGCTGCTGAACACCAGTCAGCAACTCTGCCCGCGGAGTCAGGGAATCGAGGGCTGGGATCTGCTAGCTGGACCTGTGTAACCCAAGGGCTCAGACTAGCTCTCTCCAGCATGCTTAGTTACCAGTGTAGGCTCGGGCTGCTGCTGCTGAACACCAGTCAGCAACTCTGCTTGCAGAGTCAGGGCATTGAGCGCTTGTCCATCAGAGAGGCGCTTAGTGGGATAACCTTCAGTAGGTTGGGGCTGTGGAGTAGGGTCCCTTTTACTTAAAAGACTGCTGGAGTCGTGTGATAACACATGTGGACACCTGGAACTGTTAACCCCTTCCTCCTTTCCCTCTTGTATAGGGTGCCCTAGTGACTTGCACTGTCTCAGAAGTGGAACTGAAACTATCTGCAGCCTGGTGCGCAAGCTTCACAGTGACTTCAGTGCACTCTCTGCCTCTGCTGGCAGCCGTGGAAGTGAACTGCCTCATGCTGACTGTGAGGGACTAGAATCTCTAGCTAAGTCACTCCTCCTAGGTTTTGAATGTGGAGAAAGCCCCGGTTTGTTGAAACTCCGGGAATCTTGCTCTTCAAATAGCAAGAAGAGCAGTGCGAGCCAGACAGAGCTGACTGCAGAAGCGTGCCGAGATGTGCTTATGAACCACAGAGACACGACCCCAGCAGTGTCCTCTGGGGACTGCATCCCCAATAGGATTCAGTGGGTATGAAACCATTGTGCAGGCACTTGGTGACCAGCTATGACCAAAATGGACCTTTGGTGACACTTTTCTTCATGCGGGAGAACATAAAAAGAAATGAGTGTAAATATTTCAAGTCTGTGTCTGCATGTAGCCTCTTGCTGGATGTAGACAGTATAAACAGTGCGGAGTCTTGGCTTCAAAATGTCTCAGTGTATGAGCAGACGATTTTTAAACAAAGAGTATTGTTTAAAAATGTTGGACTATTAAGGTCTCAGGACCAAGTGAGTGACTGTGGCCCTAGTTTTTCATCTTAATTTTTTTTCATTTTTTTTATTAATTATTTATTTACATTTCAAATGTTATCCCCTTCCCAATTTCCCCTATAAACCCTCTATCCCCTCCCCCTCCCCCCTGCTTCTATGAGGGTGCTCCCCGACCCACTCCCACCTCATCGCCCTAGCATTGTCTTTTGCTGGGCTAATTGGTCTTTTACTGGCCCCATTACCTTGGGAGCCTTCACTCTATTCTATACCTATTATCCTTAGGTTTGGTCTTCTCATTGCATCCTGGATTTCCTGGATGTTCTGGGTTAGGAGCTTTTTGCTTTTTGTATTTTCTTCGACTGTTGTGTCAATGTTTTCTATGGTGTCTTCTGCCCCTGAGATTCTCTCTTCTATCTCTTGTATTCTGTTGGTGATGTTTGCATCTATAACTCCTGATTTCTTTCCTAGGTTTTGTATCTCCAGGGTTGTCTCTCTTTCTGATTTCTTTATTGTTTCTATTTCCATTTTTTAGATTCTGGATGGTTTTGCTCATTTCCTTCACCTGTTTGATTGTGTTTTCCTGTAGTTCTTTAAGGGATTTTTGTGTTTCTTCTTGAAGGGCTTCTAGCTGTTTACCTGTGTTCTCCTGTATTTCTTTGAGGGTGCTATTTATGTCTTTCTTAAAGTCCTGTATCATCATCATGAGAAGTGATTTTAGATCTGAATCTTGTTTTTCCGGTGTGATTGTGTGTCCAGGACTTGCAATGGTGGGAGTTTTGGGTTCTGATGATGCCAAAGAACCTTGGTTTGTGTTGCTTATATTCTTACGCTTGCCCCGCATCATGTGGTTATCTCTAGTGCCTCCTGCCCTTGCTAAATCTGACTGGAGCCTGTCCTTCCTGTGATCGTGGTTGTGTCAGAACTCCTCAGAGTCAAGCTGTCTCTGTGATCCTGGGATTCTGGGATCCTGTGACTCTGGGCTTGTTAGAGCACCTAGGAATGGAACTTCCTCTGGGTGTTGTGGGACTGGCTGCAGAGCTTGAGCCCAAGGTCTGCTCAGGGCACTGGCTGGCCTAGACAGACTGGAAGCAACCCGAGCCACTGGGCTGGTGTAATTCCTGTGTGCCTGGGTCCTGCTGGTCCCAGTTGCTCCCGGTACTGGGACAGATGTTGTGTCCTCCTCACCTCTGATCCCGAGCGTGTCAGAGCGCCTGGGAGTGGATCTCCCTCTGGGTGTTGTGGGCCTGGCTGTGGAGCTTGTGCCCAAGGTCTGCTCAGGGCACCGACCCAGACAGACCAGTCAGAGCTGCTGCTTTTAGCAGTGGTCAGTGATTGTAGAGATTCATTAGAGCAGTTCTTTTGAAAACTCTGTTCCTTGTCCCATGTTTTTGATCCAGCTGCTTGATTTCTTGTTGTTTGGATTTTTTTTTGAGTTCTTTATATACTCTAGTTATTAATCCTTTGTCAAAATATAGCCAGCAAAGATTTTCTCCCACTCTACAGAGTTGAATGACTAGTTTCTTTGATGGACAGAAGCCTTTTAATTTGATGTTCCACTTGTCAGTTGTTGATCTTATGTTTTAAGCAATTCAAATGTAACCAGAGAGCCCTCACCTTGTGCACATTTTGTCGATATTTTCTTTCTTTACATTTCAAATGTTATCCTCTTTCCTGGTTCCCCCCTCCCCCGGAATCCCCCTATCTCATCACCCCTCCCCTGACTCTATGAGGGTGTTCAGCCGCCTACCATTCACTCCTACCCCACAGCCCTGGCATTCCCCTACACTGGGGCATCGAGCCTTCATAGGACTAAGGGCCTCTCTTCCTGTTGTGCCTGGCAAGGCCATCCTCTGCTACATATGCAGCTGGAGCCATGGGTCCCTCCGTGTTTACTCTTTGGTTGGTGGTTTAGTCTCTGGGAGCTCTGAGGGGTCTGGTTGGTTGATATTATTGTTCTTCCTATGGGGTTGCAAACTTTTTCAGCTCCTTCAGTCCTTTCTCTAACTCCTCCATTGGGGACTCTGATTTCAGTCTGATGGTTGGCAGTCAACATCCATCTCTGTATTTGTCAGGCTCTATCAGAGCCTCTCAGGAGAGCTCTATCAGGCTCCTGTCGACATGCATTTTTTGGCATCCACAATAGTGTCTAGGTTTGGTGACTATATATGGATGATCTCCAGGTGGGGCAGTCTTTAGATGGACTTTCCTTCAGTCTCTGCTCCACACTTTGTCTCTGTATCTTCTCCTATGTGTTTTTTGTTTCCCCTTCTAAGAAGGACTGAAGCATCCACACTTCCATCCATTCATCTTCTTGAGCTTCATGTGGTTTGTGAATTGTCTCTTGGATATTCTGAGCTTTTGGATTAATATTCACTTATCAGTGAGTGCATACCATGTGTGTTTCCTTGTGACTGGGTTACCTCACTCAGGATGATCTTTTCTAGTTCCATCCATTTGCCTAAGAATTTCATGAAGTCATTGTTTTTTATATCTGAGCAGCACTCCATTGTATAAATGTACCACATTTTCTGTATACATTCTTCTGTTGATGGACATCTGGGTTCTTTCCAGCTTCTGGCTATTATAAATAAGGCTGCTATGAACATAGTGGAGCATATTTCCTTGTTAAATGTTGGAGCATCTTTTGGGTAAATGCCCAGGAGTGGAATAACTGGGTAGAACTATTCCAGTTCTCTGAGTAACCTCAAGACTGATTTCCAGAGTGGTTGTACCAGCTTGGAATCCCACCAGCAATAGAGGAGAAAATGTCTCTTTCTTCACATCATCACCAACATCTGCTGTCACCTGAGTTCTTAATCTTAGCCATTCTAACTGGTGTGAGGTAGAATCTCAGGGTTGTTTTTAATTTGCATTTCCCTGATGACTAAGGATGTTGAACATTTTGTTGGGTGTTTTTTGACCATTTTTGATTCCTTTCTTTAGTTTTTTTTCTAGGAGTTTTAGAGTTACATGTCCTATGTTAGGACTTTGATGTTAGTGTGGGGTAAGAGATATGAAATGTAAATAAATAAAATAACCAATAAAAATGAATAATAAAGAAATTATTTAAAAGGACTCAGTTTTACTATTCTACATGTAGGTATTCAGTTTCCCCTTCAATATTTGTTAAAGAGACTGTCTTTTTCTCAGTGTGTAGTTTTCTTTAATCATTGAAATACATCATGCTACTGTGTTTGTGTAGGTTGATATCTTTGTCCTCCATTCTAGTCCATTCTTTTACATATCTTTTTGTGTCAATACCATGCTGTTTTTATGTCCTTGGCTCTGTAGTATAACTTGAAATCAGGTGTATTGATACTTTCAGCGTTATTCTCAGAGCTGGGACGGTTTATGAGAAGAGAAGACAGGGATAGGTAATAAGGAGCTCAGTGTATATAAGGTGCCTGCCATCCCTGGGTGGTCAGCGTATATAAGGTGCCTGCCATCCCTGGGTAGTCAGTGTATATAAGGTGCCTGCTATCCCTGGGAGCTCAGCATATAGAAGGTGCCTGCCATCCCTGGGTGGTCAGCGTATAGAAGGTGCCTGCCATCCCTGGGTGGTCAGCCTATATAAGGTGCCTGCTATCCCTGGGAGCTCAGCGTATAGAAGGTGCCTGCCATCCCTGGGTAGTCAGTGTATATAAGGTGCCTGCCATCCCTGGGTGGTCAGCGTATAGAAGGTGCCTGCCATCCCTGGGAGCTCAGCGTATAGAAGGTGCCTGCCATCCCTGGGTGGTCAGCGTATAGAAGGTGCCTGCCATCCCTGGGTGGTCAGATCTAATTTCTTTGATTGAGTATGCTATAGGTGCTTTTAATTTTCACTTAGCAAATCTGTTCTGATGGACCTGCCTTTGTATGCAGTACGGTGCTTTTCTCTTCCCATTTTCAAAATCCGTTTGTTGTTGTTCTGTATACATTTAACAGTTTAGTTATAATACAGTGAAAGGAGATTGCTCTCTACCCTTGCCTCTTTGGTATGCTCAAATTCTTGATCTGGGCAATCTTCTGATATAATATTCTTAAAAATATTTCCTGGGCCTATAAGCCTAAAATTCTTCTCCTTCTGTGTCCATGATGTGCAGGTTTTGTCATTCCACAGTGTCCTGTAGGTTGTGAATGTTCTGTTTGTACCATCTTATTAAACTTATCTCTGTCATTATCTGGATATTTTCTTCCTCCACTTTGCTATCAAGCCTTTATAATCTATCCTCCCCTCCGTCCATTCTTCTGGGTAAGGGTTTTATTTGCCGCATTGAAATGTTCGTTTCCAATATTTCAGGTTAGCTTTATTTTCAGTGTTTCAAAGTCTTTGTTGAACACTGTTTTCATATCTTATATTGTCTTATTTAATTCAGCTATTTATTTATGTCCTCTTGGAGACCATTTAAGATTTTACTTGTGTTCTCTTTGATTTCCTTGAACATATTTTTAATCATTATTTTGAATTCATTGGAGTCATTTAATTTACTCTTTACTGTGAGATTGGCCACTGGGTTTTCATGTCTCTCGAGTTTCCACATTAAGGCTCGGGTATCTGGTATTAGGTTGTTAATTTGACTCCTGCCCCACACCTTCAGTCAGCGTATTCTTTCAGAGAAAGTGTTTGCCACATTGGAGAGGGGCTAGTTTGTAATATAGTTTAAGTGTCTTTTTCTCTGCTAGGCTATTGTTTGGAGTACCAGACTGTCTCTCATACTGTCCTGAAGGTAAAATACTGTCTACAAAAATAATTGTTATCAATGGGTAGGCCAATGAATGTACGATAACAGTCAAATAGCAATCAAAACCATCACTTCTTAAATGCCAATCAGTGTAGGAATCAAACTAACACGAATAGTGTAGTGTGTACTAACATTGTAGTTTCTGTGAGTATGAGAGGAAAGGGGGGAAAAAGCACTGATCAGGGGGCTTAGTACTGAGCTGATAGTGAAAACTAGAGGTGGGGAGACAATATAGGTAAGGGATAATGATGCATCTTTGGTTAGAAATAAAATAAAAAGAGAGAGGCAAAGAAATCTAATCATTTAGATAACCCAAAGAACTCTCAGCTCACAGAAGGCTGAGACACTGAGACCACATAAATCAGATAAGGCTATGTTGTCTGGAAAAGCTTATTGATCATCATTCAAAAGGAAATGAGAAAAGAAAAAAAGGAAAAGGAAAAGGGGGTGGGAGTGGGGAGACCATAACAGAGGTGGCCTCCTAAACTGACACTGGGTATTAAGTAAAAGAGACATAGAATGAAGAGGAGAGAAGTGGACATGTAGAGACTGGATTCTGTCATGCTCACTTTCTGGTTGCAGCTTTGATTCTCTTGGTATCCCTTCCCAGGCTCCTTGAGACCCTTCAGACTCATGAGGTCAGGGCACTGATGCTGGTATAGGGTCACAGATGTTGGTCATACTCCTAGGTGGTTGCAAATGCTATTGCATATGGGCGCACCTTTGTAAGGTCAAAGTTGGGTCACACGTGCTGGTCTTGTCAATGTGCCAATCCATTCATGGAGGACATCACCCATGCTGGTCACATCTCTGAGGGTTACTTCTAAAATCTGGTTATGAATTCTGTGTGGTCCTTTCTGATGTCTAGCTTACTGTTTGTGTCCTAAGCTCCTTTGAAGACTGACTTTGCTCACGTTTCTCACTCAGTGAGCACTTCAAGGTTCAGCTGCAGGCTTCCTCACAGTCTAGAAGTATTCTGCCAACCAGTTTTCAGTGTGTAAATTCTCTAACACTTCCTCTGAGTTTCCCAGCACTGTGGTTCACCGTGGATCTGAGCTGTTAAGCCAAGTTGGCACAGGTTTCTTTAAAAATAGCATCACATCACTGTGCCAGTCATTTTATGATACTGCCACTGCTGCTCTGGCTCCGGAGGAGTGTTTTCCCAGCGGCATCTTCTGTCTCTGCTGACACTACATGCTGCCTTTACGTCTCTTTTTCTATTATTATTATTATTATTATTATTATTATTATTATTATTATTATTATTATTATTATTAGGCTCTATTATGCCTCCTCTCCCCTCTAACCTTCTCTTCCTCCTCTTCTACACCATCACTCCCCTTATAACAGAGAACTCCTCAGAACAACCAGTCCTTGAAGGACAAATTCTATTTTTCCTGTTATTCTTTTTAAAGTTTCCTGTTTTACTGTGTGATTAAACTAGAGATTTTTTTTCCAGCTGGCACTCACCTCCTATGATAGCTATTATCCACCTATTTTTATTGAATCATTTTGATCCCTATAATATGTTTAGCTGATGCTTGCATGTCACTGGCCATCTTGGGTCTTTTCTCTTGTAATTTTATGACTGACAAAACGGTGGTTTTAATTAAACTGAGGGGTTGTGCCATGCCCACTCCAATGAAGTCTTGTGACAAGCCCAAAAGCTTGCCCACAGACCAGAGGCAAAAACGCTTCAAAGGAAGCCAGTCTCTTGGAGTTCATTTATTGGCATCCCCTAACTCAGAGGTAGCCCAGGTATGTCCCTGCAAACTCCTGTGCTAGGTGCTCACCAAGATATGATTTACTATGCTAAACAAAAGTGAACATTGCTCTCTGACCTTTACCAATGTTCCAGTATCTTAGCCAAACCCTGGCTTGGAATTTCTTAAAGAATGTTACCCATCCAGACTAATTGCCTCCGGCATTGTTAGGGAGATAGTGAAAGGGGGTAGGGCTTTGAAGTTTAAGGAATGGAAGACTTATCCCAGGGCAAGGTCAAGTAGAATCCTCATTTTCAGTCACACATGGCAGCGGAGCCACTCCTAGGAATTAGCAAGAATGAGACTTCCTGAGACATGTCTCTACTAGCCCAGAAGATTAGCATAGTGGGCATCTTACTAAGGACGGGCGGGACCTTGAGCCAAGTGTGTGTGTGAGGCAGTGTGCAGCAGAGAGCATTGGAGATTTGAGCTTCACACCCCATGCAGTCCGCAGCCCTCCCCGACCCCTCCGGGGGGGGCTCAGAGTGCTCGGGCCTGGGGGGTGGGGTGCAGCACCTGTCCAGAGGAGATAGCGGCTGTTTTAGACCCAGTGTGTTTTAGATAGCCTCACATGTGCCTCGACCACTGAGCTGCCAGATTTTTCTTTTCTCTTTTGTAATGACTGTAAAAGTCTGATGCTATTTTGAGAAATACACTCACATTCAGCACTTCCTTGTGTCGACTCTGTTTGTCATCCACCGAATTTTTTGCCCACCTAACCTGAACTCTACTCATCCCGCGGAGTAAGGGATTCCTGCAGCGAACCCAGTCCAGCAGGGTTGATTGTAATAACAAGGACACAGCTTTTTGTAGATGCTTGATTAATAGAAGCTTTTGCTTCTGAGCTTGGTAACAATATATCTGGCTATATAAACAAACTTCAATATGTCTCTTTCTAACCAGAGGACTATTTCCTCTTTTCCATATTTAGTTTAATAGGCTGCGATGTCATTTTGCAACATTCTAATTGAAGTTAATTTAAACATTTCCTCCAATATTTTAGGATGGGATGTGTGAGAAGAGCTTATCGAATGCTTTATGTGGGACCCTAGCTCCTTAGAATAGCTAGACTTTCAGTCATGCCTATCCAAAGAACCAGAAGCATCGTGCTGAAGAAGACATGGAAGCTTGTAAGAAGGCATCTCTAGTGGGCATCCCTGGAGTGTGAAGACATAATCACTGAGAAATGACATCCGGGGTGTTTGAATTGCAATGCAATGAAACTAACTTCAAGACTTATGCATAGTTGGAAGTTAATCACGAAGAACAGCTTGTGTCAACTTCAAAATATTAAATTCGGCATTAAGTCTATAATTATCCATCACCAGAGGCCCGGCCCCTCGAACTACCATCTTATTAGGTTAAGCCTCTTGTGTTCTGTTTTAATGTTTCTGGTTTCTTTTTAAGTAGGAGAGAAAAGGGGTTTCCAAGCTAGTTATGGTAAGGCCTAAATGCTTCCCTTTGTTGTGTACATTCTCCATTCAGTGAGCAGGTCCAACATAAATATTTATACTGTAAATTCCCGTACAGGGGGATGAGGTTTCCAATGACCCCTTGTTTATAGGGATTTATTTTTCTACTCTGGGAACTCAGACTTTAAACTAGGCAGCAATAGCATATGAGAAAAAGAGAACTACAAAGTGAAGGGCAAAGGAAATATGTAGTTAGTTGTGAGACCAGACAGTGTGGCTCATCTGAATTCTCAAAAAGTATCTCACTTGATGCATTGCCCTCATGAACATTTTATAAAGCAAGAGAAAAAACATTCTCAGAACACATCACCATGCAGTCATATGATATGAAGCTAGCCTACCCCAATGATGTCATTGCTGGTTTCAGACCACTATAGGAAAGGACTATGCAGATAGATAAATGAAGCCTGTGCCTTCTGGTTTTTATGGTATTGCGATCCAGACTACATAAATTATAATTTGTCTATGTCTACTGTTTTGTGAAAGTAAGTTGGGTTGTCTAGACAATGAATGTTTTGCTTGAATGAGTTTCTTTTTTAAGCTAGCATTTATAATGAATCACACACAAAAATTCCTTTTGGATAAGAAAAATGCAAAGCAACAGTCTATTACAGATTCAACTTAACTATGTGTGTGTCAGGTAGAGTTGTATGATTAGTGGTAAGCTAGATAACCTCTTTACATGACAGTTTTCTTATAATAATAATAATAATAACAATAATAATAATGATAATGATAATCTGAGCATGGTGGTGAATGCCTGTAATTCTAGCACCCAGGAGGCAGAGACAGTAAGTTCGAGGCCATCCTGGTCTACAGAGCCATTTCCAGATAGTCAGGACTACATAGAAAAACCCTGTCTTGAAAAAAAATTAAAACTAAATAAAAAAATCTACGTGTTTAAAGAGGATGTGGTGAAGCCTGTAAATGCTACTGCATCACCCAGGGTCTAGCACATACTTGCTCAATGAGTGGTAGCCATTGTAGTTATTGTTGCTGGATCAACTCCCCGGTCTGGGTTCTACAGCATCTAGTCCTCTAGTCTAAGCAAAGCATAAGAGAAATGGCTTAAGTGAGGTCAACAAAACAGGGAAGTCTCTTAGTCATTACTCATACATTTTCTCAAATAGGTGTTAGTTCACTTATGTTTTCTATGTGCAATCAATATACCAACACATGCTCTATATGTTTTTGAAAATTGTCTACCTAGCTATCTATTTATCTGTCTGTCTATTGTTTTTTTTTTTTTT
>NW_022196891.1:46918096-46920911 GCF_008632895.1 Mastomys coucha | reverse complement strand
TCAGAAATCCGCCTGCCTCTGCCTCCCAAGTGCTGGGATTAAAGGCGTGCGCCACCACCGCTCGGCTCTTTCTTTTTATTTTTAATACAATACTTCTGTTCTGAGATACCAAGCTACCATGAATTAAACGACTCTCTACTTGCCCTCAGATTTTATGATTGGAGACAAGTCTGATTGTAGCTTTTCTACCATTTAGAATTTTAAAATACAAGTGTATTTAAGCTCTGACTCTACCTCCTGTATTGTGGTAAGCATTTCACGTATTTCGTTTCACTGAATCTCCCAAATAGTTCCATGAGCTACGAGAGTCTTTAAAGCTATGCATTCTGACCATTTACCTTTTTAGGCACCAGGATTGAAAGCCTCCTATGTTTCATGGTCAGTGTACCAATGGCAGCCATTTAACAGATTGTTTTTATTTGCTTGCTCCTTTGTTTGTGTGTTTGTATGATTGAATATCAATACCAACATTAAACACAACGTGGTGACTTGGTGGAAGACAGAAGCTATGAATTATAAAAGACCTTGTCTCTAATCTGACTCCAGACTAACACTGTCTTCAGGACAAGAGGCTTACCTTCTCAGGGCATTTGTTATTCATTTGTTGTAGCCAATCTTATTCACACCATGGATTGTTTTGGGCAATTGATTCAACATATTGTATAGTATTCACGATAGAGCCAAGTGTGTAATAAACACTCCTTTCACGATAGCATTTATTTTGGTAAACATGAGATAAAAATGGGTAACACATACACACTACAGGAGACTTGTGGGAATTCTAAGCTAAAAATAAAATAGTGTTTGGACTTGGCAGTTCTGTGGGAAACAAATAGTTCGTGCGAAAGAAATGCCCTTTCAGAGATGCAAATGTGAGGGGTATTAGATGTGGTGATAAACTTCCTAATTTGAAGTAAAGCTCAAATAAAAAAAGGTGGAGAAAATAGTATCCAAACCGAGTTTTGGGAAATAGCATGTTGCTGTTTGGAGACCATGAAGAACACAGTACCTGACTGAGTTATAAGCTACTGTATAGAAGAGAGAAGGGATGTTCTAGACCCAGGAACATTAGAAGTAGATGCTGAGGCTCCTGGACACAGCATCCAGGCAATTTACATGCTGGGCATGCAGTGTGGCCAGGCCACAAGGCTGAAAGGAATGACAGCTTAGTATACCTTATTCCATCATGGCTTTGCTGCCAAGCCTGATAATCTGAATTTGGCCCATCAGTGCCACATTGTCAAAGGAGAGAACTGAGTCCAGTAGCATCTGTGCCCAAATGCACACAGACACACATGCGCGCGCGCACACACACACACACACACACAGACTTTACAAAAGACAGAAAGAGATAATGGCCTAGTGTCTTCTCTGCCTTTTTAGTAAATTTCATTGTTTAGAGAACTCTCATAATAGTGCAGAGACTGCATTTAGAAACTTGAGTTGTGAGAACAGATACAACACTGTACTTAGGGGAATGACTCCTTAGCAAGAGCAAAGGAAAGGGGTGGAACGGGAGGGGATGAATCCTAGAGACAGGCCAAGGGCATCACTTAAGGGCTGTTGTGGACATGAGGGCAAGGGACACAGCGAAGGGAAGGGAACACTTATGGCAGGCAGCCAGCAAGGCAGTGATAGTATTCACTGCGCTCAAACCTCTGTGAGAGAGGTTGGGACATAATGTTCTTGCATATAGCACGGACGAAGTATAAGCTGCCAATCAGATGTCCCACATACAGATAGAAAAAGTAGGCCTGAGTTTAAATGAATAATCTACTAGTAGATGTAAAATCAAGTTGTTACAGTTATGGAAGTAATTTACTTTAGACACATTTGGAAACACCATGCAGTTTTCCTGTTACTACGGTTTCTAAAATCTAGGTCACACAGCACGTCCATCTCCTGTATAATTTATGACAGCATGTTAGGGGCCATGCATTTTATTTAACAGCAGTCTCATATTTTCTGTCCTTACATGGAGAAAGAGGATGCCGCTTCTTTTCCTCCTCCTCTCCTTTTTAATCCAGAACAGAGCCAGGGAGTCTCGTAGACTCTGGAAGTCGCTTCTTCAAGTGCCTTGGCAGAACCTGTTTTTATCAGTTCACACAAACCCCTCTTTGCTAGATTGGCAGCTTGGTAATCCTCTTCTAAGAATTAACTGGGCAGCTTTATCTATAAATAGCGTTCATTTGCAGGTATGAGGGACAAAGGTGCAGCCACAGGAAGAAGAGATTGCCCTGCCAACCTGCCTTTTTAATCCAAGGTTAGTCCCCGAAGTATCCGTGACGCTTCACATTCTTGTCACACTCCTAACATCTTGAAGACTGATGAAAATAACTTCTCTTAGAGGAATAATGAAGTTGTCTTAGGATGTAGCTTAGTAGTACTATCTTAATGCCTCATTAGGTGACGGTTGAGTCATATTTAATAAAAACCATAGTCGATGTGCAAACTTTCAAGTTTGGAAATTTTGTATTTGTTATTTTTAACTTTATTGCTTGAAATTTTCATACACGTGTATAATTGTTTTAATCAAGTCCACCCCATTCTCTCCCCTCCAATTCCTCTCATTTTCCCCACATCACATTTCCCTCACTAGTTCCTGTATTCTTTTTAAAGCCACCGAGTCCACTTGCTGCTGATAGTATGTATGTACATAGTTCCAGTCATTGGATCACATCCCCGAAGCAAACTGATGCCTGCCCCACCTCCAGGACATCAGTGTCCAATAGCTTTTCAGCTAGGGGTGGGACTTCTTAAGGTTCGTCCCCATCCGAGCTGGGTATTTAGTTGGCTTGTCTTATTCAGGTCTTTT
>NW_022196891.1:46914404-46918086 GCF_008632895.1 Mastomys coucha | reverse complement strand
CTGCCTCTGCCTCCCAAGTGCTGGGATTAAAGGCGTGCACCACCACCGCCCAGCGCTTATTCAGGTCTTGTGTCTATAGTTCATTGTATACAACAGCCTTGTCATGTCTGATAAACATCATTTTGCAGCTGTACTCCCTGATTTCTATCTCTTAATGATCTTTTCACTTTTGAGATGATCCTTGATCCTTGATGAGAGTGCAAGTGACATAGATGAGCCCTGTAAGATAGAAAGCTCTTGGTATCTTTCAATATGGTAAAAGCGCAATTCCAATGTGTTTGGCATCTTGGGAAGGAAATCAGCATAATAGACCGTGTTGCTAGTGTTATAGTTGTGGATTGTTTGATTTTCTTTTAAAAATATCTTATGTAGCCACATGATGATGCAAAGTTCAACTTCAATTAAAGTGAACTCTTAGTCCTGTCTTGTTGAGGTTCTCCTATAGTTCCAGGATTCGGGAAGGTGGTGAATTCAATGTTAGTGTGGGTTACCTAGCAAGACTCCAATATCATGAGACAAAACCAAAGAAAGAAATAGAACTAGACTTTTGGCTTTCATTGTAAACTTTTGCAGAACAAAGATAATTTGAAGAACAAAGATAATTTGCAGAACAAAGATAATTTGAAGTTCTAGAATATAAACATTCGGAGATTAGAAGACAATGGGGAGCTGAAACTGGAACTGAGACAGGAGACTGAGGAAGCAGTATGCTTGTGCACACTAGAGCTTGTAATGACTAGCTGCTATGCTACCTCGCCTTTGTAAAAGACAATAGTTTGAATGTTACTTCTTAAAATCAGAAGAAGCTTGATGCTTTCTGGACAGTATGGTGTCTTCCAAGTGAGGAGAAAGGTGGGGACTGAGGAAGAACTCGGGTCAGGCTGCTTCCTGGGCCTTTATGGGAAGGAGCAGCTGGAGAGCTGCTTAGTATCTACCATTGTCTCTCCACGTCTGCTTCTTCTCTTACTAATTTTTACAGTATTTCCTGGTTACAAATACAAGAATTTAAGCAAGAGGCATCTAAAATGGGATCTCAGAATGTTTGCTTTTTTGTTAAAGAGTTCTATAACCACAGAAATAGTTGGTTCACCAGGCGATGTGTATGGTACTCTACTGATGTTTCCAATTATACTGAAGATAAACATGTAACCTAAACATGAGGACCAGAGGACTGCCTCCAAACAATTCATTCTCAGACATACATAAGAAATTCATTGCTTGGTTAACTTTCAAATGCTCAGTTTGGTGAGTAATAGAGTTAGATTTCAAGAACCAAGACAGGCTGCTTTTAGTAATCTGCAGTACATAAATTTTCTGTGTTTCTTTCTTTTTTTATTAGATATTTTCTTTATTTACATTTCAAATGATATCCTCTTTCCCAGTTTCCCCTCAAAAACAAACAAACAAACAAACAAACAAAAAAACCTGTTTCCTCCCCTCTCCCCCTGCTCACCAATCTACCCTCTCTTGCATCCTGGCCCTGACATTCCCTACACTGGGGCATAGAACCTTCACAGGGCCAAGGACCTCTCCACCCATTGATGACCCACTTGGCCATCCTCTACTATACATATGCTGCTGGAGCCATGACTCCCACTATGTGTACTCTTTGGTTGGAGTTTTAGTCCCTGGGAGCTCTGAGGGTACTAGTCAGCTCATATTGTTGTTCATTCTAAGGGGCTGTAAACCCTTCAGCTCCTTGAGTCTGTTCTTTAGTTTCTTCATTGGGGACCCTGTGCTCAGTCCAATGGATGGCTGTGAACCTCTACTTCTGTATTAGTCAGGCACTGTCAGAGCCTCTCAGGAGAGAGCTATCTCAGGCTCCTATCAACTAGCACTTGCTGGCATCCACTGCGTTCTGAACACTTCAAGATAAAACCCAGTAGGATCTTGAAAAACAGAATATGCCCCTTTCCTCATGTTGGCCAGGAAGAGGTGGACCATCTGTTAAGCTATTAATACCTTACATTTCAAAACTGCTTGATATTTCTACATGTGGAAATTTTTTGTGTTTGTTTGTTTGTTTTGTTTTGTTCTGTTTTGAATTAAAAATTTGCGGTTAAGTAATCAATTTTTCAAGTTCTCTGAAAACAAATTAGCTAATTCTGACCTTTGCTCTATTTAATCTGATAACTTTTTCTTCTCTTTATTAGGTAATTCTTAGATTTTTGATTTTGGCTGGCAGGACCAATGTTACATCGAATTCTTGAGAGACCAAGTGTGTACTTGGCTTCTTCCCATTTTTCCTTTTATCATGTGGTTTCTCTGGCTAGATTCACTTTCCTTTCTCCCACCAGAACAGCTCAGACCGACTGTTCTCAACAGTTCTGTAGCCTTGATCCATTTCCCTGTCCCCCTGGCCAGAAGACACTACCTGAGGCCAGACCTGAACCCTTCAGGCCTTATTTACTGCTTCTTGTTGACACTAAGTATTCTTATAAATTAATCTATGCTGAAGAATTCATTATTTATGAGTCTTATCTTTCTAGATGTTTTATTTTGATATTTCAAAAGCACACTATCAGAGGCATAATGTTGTAATTATGAAAAAAATGTATTAATGGCAGGAATTGTAGACTCTTGGCTGAGCTAGTTTACAAGATAACTTCAAGGCATGAAAAGGCCTTTGGATGGTCTCAGATTATACAACTCAGATATCTACTTACATCATGCAGGGTGGACTTTTAAAAATCTTTCTATTTTATTCCTTTTTTTCTTTTTCTCTTCTCTATTTCCCTCTTTTTATTTTCTTTTTAAAATAATTTATTTACTTTGTATCTTTTGAGACATCTCCCTTGTGTACCCCTGGGATGTCCTGAAACTCCTATGTGTACCAGGCTGACCTCATGGTACTCACAGAGATCCACCTGCCTCTGTCTCCTGTGCTGACATTACAGGCATGTGCCATCACACCTAGCTCCATTTCCATTTTCTAGCTCCGAAGTCAATAAAGCTATCATGAAGATTTATGGCCAAAAAGGACTTAGTGACCATATTTTCTTTGTAAGGTGTATAAATCTGTCTTGGTTTTACTATATGGCATGTTTTATCTAAACAACAAAGGCTGGTTCTACATTCATAATTATGAATTTAGAGCTATGTGTTTACCATTATAAATTCCTTACTTTCAAGACTCCTATCAAGAATATTTAATATTAAAATGAAATCCTTTTTGAATTTAATATTTATTTTTAATATTAAAAATTAGCAGGTAGCTATATATCTAACAAAATGGTCTCTAGCTGAGTTCCTAATACTGTTTCCTTCTGAAATCTCTAGAGTTAGGCCTCCATAATTAGCATGGCTTTTAGTACTACTGTCTTCCAAATTTCTACCAGGACATCCCATTAACTTTTGCATATGGTATTCAACCACTTTGTTATTAGTTCAAAGTTTTAAACTCATCCAGCCTCCTCCAGAAACATAGGCAAACTCTTCAAATACCTACTCCTGGTACCAACTTCTGTATTAGTTACTTTTTTTTATTGCTATATTAATACATATGACCAAAGCAACTTAAAGAAGGAAGGTTTATTTGCAATTATGGTTTCAGAGTGATAAGAGTCCACAATGGCAAATAATCATGGTACCAAGCAGAAACATGATGGCAGGAACATCTGAGAGCTCACATCTTGAACTTTAAGCAGGAAGCTTAGAGTGCAGTTGAAATGGCATGAGGCTT
>NW_022196891.1:46871904-46909404 GCF_008632895.1 Mastomys coucha | reverse complement strand
AAAGTGGCTCAGTAACTGGCACTGGCAATATGGCTTACTAGAAATATTATCCAAACATTTTTGCTAGGAGAACAATAAAATACTTAGCTGCTCCTTCCCACTTTGCAACACATTATCTATGACACCACCGTTACAGGAGATGGAATTTGGAGAAGTTTAAAAAGGCAAGGTAGAAAGATAAATTATTGTACAGTAAATTTCTTAAAATGGGAATCTATGAAATGGTTTTATAATAGAACACAAATTACAATCAGGGAAGAACCAGTGTCAGCAGCAAGTCTGAACTTCGATTTCTCACTAGTTTGTTAAGACGAGTCACCATCAAATCAAATCTAAATTATACATAGGAAGTCTTGTCAGTGAAGCTAAAACTGGAAGCTGATTTAGGAAAAACTATGCAAGGGTAATAAATTGAGATGGGCCTCCAAAGACGCTGAGGGTCCTCAGGAAGTGGAGAAACTATGTTCAGCATGTATTTTGATGCTACTGATCTTTTGGACTGGGTATTCCTTGTTGTGGGGACTCCGCTGGTCATCTGAGACATTTTTCAACATTTCTGAACTGAATCCACGAGAAGTCTATAGGAACCCTGTTGCCACCTTAGTTACAACAACCAAAATATCTCTAAATATTATTGCCATAAATATAAGACACAC
Organism: Mastomys coucha; assembly: GCF_008632895.1. Classification (NCBI taxonomy): domain Eukaryota; kingdom Metazoa; phylum Chordata; class Mammalia; order Rodentia; family Muridae; genus Mastomys; species Mastomys coucha. Next base: position 46,908,748 of record NW_022196891.1, on the reverse strand, counting down.
CAGCAGCCCCGATTGAGGACCACTGATTTAGCACATAAAGGGTAATATGATATAATTAGAGAAATTGTCTTAGTTTTAGTGTCTTCACAAGCAAGCCAAGTCATAGTGTTGCAATCTGGGCATAGAGGAAGTTGCCAAGTTCTTTCAAGGAGATGGCTTGATTCATTCTCCAAGTGATGTTGACTAGCCTTAGAGAAATAAGCCTAGCTAATGCTTTGACTACTGTAGGGCAGATATCATAAAACCCCATACCTGATTTACTCAGGGCTCACTGGTGACTGTACATTTTTCTGAGAGTCCCTGAATAACACAGACACAATAATTTCAGATGAGTCACTAAAATTACAGTTTAGGAAATACGAAGCATATTAAAATTACAATTTAAAGCCGACTCATGTTTTACTTTTCCACTTCAAATACCAAGTGAATTTATCCTTTTTCCACTTGCACTGATTTCTGTAAACTTGCTAGACTTGCTTTAGTCATCTGCTGGGCTGAACAGCAGGGGGTATGACTGTCTAGGATCGACTTTGAGTAGGGTGGGAACTGATGCAGAGGCTGTGGTGGAGTGCTGCTTACTGGCTTGCTCTTCATGGCTTGCTCAGCCTGCTTTCTTAGAGTACCCGGGATCACAAGTCCAGAGGTGGCACCTCTCACCTTGAGCTGAGCCCTCTGACATCAGTCATCAATCAAAACAAACTGTGCTGCTTTCTGACTTTCCCATCAGCCAATCTGATTGGGGCATTCTCAACTGAGGTTCTTTTTTCTAAACTGACTCCAGCCTGTGCCAAGTTGACATCAAACTAGCCAGTACACATGTTAAAGGATAACACATATGGAAAACTTCATATCTTTATATACAGAGCTATATTGCTAAATGCACTGTGCAGCCGTGCATTTTATTAAGCCCCTATGATAAATCTAAGAAGCAGACATTTATTTTCACTTACAATGTAGGACTTGAGGCTTAGAAAGGTTATGCAATTTGTTCAAAAGAGATACAGTTGTCAGAGAAACATTACAAACAAGAACGATCTGCCTCGGGTTATAGATCTTGTCCTCAGTGACTGGCTCCACCACCTCGTTTAACTCTGTTACTCTACCAGTGCGGTGGTTATCAGGGCTGCTGAGTCAGTTTTTTTCTCTCTTGTTTTTATTTTTGGTGCTCAGGATCCAGCCTAGGACCGTGCATCTGCTAAGCGAGCACTCCACTCACAACCCAAGCGGAATTAACTTTCATAACTAAAGAAACAGTAGCTATTTACTTAGCGGAAATCATAGCACTACTCATAGAACACACACTTCCAGAATGTTCTATTTCTGTGTACTCTTTAGAAGAGAATTCTTTATAATTTTTTTTTCAAGGTGGTGTCCATACCTAGGCTCTTCTCAAAATGGGAGCCTAAGTGATTCTCCTGCCTCAGCCTCTCTTGTAATTGGAGCTATAGGCATGTACCAGTGTACCCAGCCTGGTAAAAAGGGACTCTCATAGGATATTTTCTACAAATAAATACTTTCTGTTCTGATTTTGTTTGGTCTCACAAACTCAAACTTTTTTTTTAGATTTACTGAGGCATGCCAACCAATTAAAATTTAGAATTTATAAATTTTAAGGGAACCAAATGTAAAATTTTGGTCAAATGTGCTTTTATAAGTAGAAGTGATTCTTTCAAATATACCTCATGAAAGATTTTCTGGTCTTCTAAGATTAACTGAAATTGTTTATCATTGTTGTTTTGTGACAGGATCTTGCTATGTAGTCAAGGATGGCTTTAAATTCATTTTGTATCCCATGTTTATCTTGAACTTATGATCTTCCTGCTTCAACCTCCTGAATCCTGGAATTACAATGATAGGCCATCACATTGGGTTTAAATTTACCATCATTATATTTAGTTGATATTTTAAAAACTGAAATTACTTTAAGCATGAAAGTATTATGCATGTGCATGCATATGCACATGTGTGTGCTTTTGGATATATACATGTTTATGTGGGTATTTACATATATGTGCTTAGGTGTGTGTCAGAGGTCAATGTTGGCTGTCTTCTTAAATTGCTCTCTCTCCCTCCTATTTTGAGACTATGTGTCTCGCTAAACCTGGAACTCATACATACTACTATATGGGCTGGCCAATCCACCAATCCACCTATCCCAGCACGGAGGGCTATACATTCCCTCCAAAACGCCTTGACTTTCTGAGGATTCTGGGGATTAAAATGCAGATCCTCCTGTTCGTGCATTAGGAACTTTACAGACTGAGCCATCTTCACATATATATGAACACACATATATATATTTGCATAGAGAATATTTTTGTTTTTTTATCTAAATAAAATTGTTTTTAGACGGTAAAATAAATCAATAAATACAAGGACGATAGAAGACATCTGCTTGTATGTGGTTTTCTGTGGAGGCCAGAAGAGGCTATTACATCCTCTGGAGTTGGAGCTGCAGGCAGTTGTGAGCTCCCGGATATGAGCATATGAGGGGTGGGGGATGGAACTCTGGTTTTCTGCAAGAACATCAAGCACTCTTCAACACTGAGCGGTCTCTCCAAAACAACTTAATTGATCAATCTTGTTACAGTTCTCTTCCTCCGATAGCTTAACTTGGCCTGGATCTTACTACGCAATTTTTAATGTGCTCTAACGTCATCTCCATCCTTTCGGGTACCTTTAAAGAAAATTGTAATGGAAAAAAAAGGGGAGTTGAAATGTTGCTATCTTCCTTTTGTTTGTGTCAGTGGGAAGCCTAGGACAATGGATACAGCAGTTATGGTTTGGTAAGGCTACTGGATAGTTAAAAGGACAATGGAAATAGTTGAACGATGCTCTTGTGCTTCTTAATGCACGCCTTGTGGTTTTGTTATAAATCTGATCTGAATACAATGTTCTTTTCTAACATCAGATAAGGACAAAAGCAGCTAAGATATTTGGGGACTTGCATCTTGACCACACATTGCTGATAAGTGAGGCTTCGCGTCCTTGATGTTCTCTGAGACACGGAAGTCTCGGAAAGATGACTGCTCATTACTGTAATGCCCATGAACACAGAACATCGTCTCTCATAAGGAAAAGATCAGGAGAGTTATACACACCGGAATATTTACTCTTCAAAGGTGGAGTGAGGGCGGCTTACGAGTATTTGAGATGCCTGTGAGCTGAACTCACTCCTCAGGGAATGGATGACTCTGTGATGGCAGTCATAACCCTAATATAGTGCTTCTGGTCTGTCTTTTAGCAGGCATGTCTTCAAGGATCAAGAGAAGCGGTTCACAGATTGCTGTGTGTGCTTCAGTCACTTGCAAAGTGTGTTAGATAGTTTCCTGCAAACATTCTTCTTTAGCAGATCTGAGGTGGAACCCAGGCATCTGTTTAGAGTTTTCCAGAGACAGTGGTATAGATTCCACAAAAGCCATGTTTTGTGAACGTTCATGCAAGTGACCAAGGACTGAGAGAGATGTGGGGAAATGTCACAGTGGTATTCCTCTGTTGGGAGGAAGTGGAATTTGAATTTCATTGTGGCATTTTCATGCAGGTGTCTAAAGTCCCTCTAGGTCCTACCTCCTTACGAACCTTCTTTCCCACTTCCGAAGTCCACATGAGCAAAGGGAGAAAACACATAGGTAGCATTGTGGTGTTGTGAGATCCAGGTTAGGAGAGACCTTACAAAGTGAGCTCATCTTTCTAAATTGTTGGGTTGATCATTTTTTCAGCATTCTGTAATGGGGATTCATCGAGGCCTATGGTTATCTAGTTTGGTTTGACTTTTGACCTAATCATTATGCAGCTCACTCATATTTAAAGAAGAAATTTATGTATCATATCATCTAGTTTTTACTACAGTATATACACGTTCTTGAGATTTTTATACTCAGTCTTAGTTAAAAGACCAGAGGTGGTGTGTCATATTTTTTAAAATTAATCATTTGTTTACATTTCAAATGATTAACCCCCTCCCCTGTTTCTCCTCCACAAACCCTCATTCTATCCCCCTCTCCCCCCTTCCCTTTGCCTCTATGAGGGTGCTCCCCCACCCACTCACCCACTCCTCCCTCACCGCTCTAGCATTCCCCAACACTGGGACATCAAGCCTCCACAGGACCAAGGGCCTCCATTCCCACTGATGCCAGATAAGGCCACCCTCTGCTCCATGTGTACCTGGAGCCATCATCCCTCCATGTATATTCTTTGGTTGGTGATTTAGTCGCTGGGAGTTCTTGGGAGTCAGGTTAGATGTTATAGTTCTTCCTGTGGAGTTACAATCCCCTTCAGCTCCTTCAGTTCTTCTCCTAGCTCTTTCATTGGGGTCTCTGGGCTCAGTACAATGGTTGGCTGTATCTGCATCTGTATTAGTCAGGTGTTAGTAGAATCTCTCAGGAAGCAGGCGTACCAGGCTCTTGTCAGCAAATGTTTCTTGGTATCAGTAGTTGTGTCGGGGTTTGGTGTGTGCAGATGGGATGGATCCCTAGGTGGGTGCTGTCTGGATGACCTTTCCTTCAGTCTCTGTTTCATTTTTTGTCCCTGTTTTTCTTTTGGACAGGAAACATTCTGGCTTAAAGAGATGGCTTGGAGATGGGTGGGTGGCCCCATCAACTGGGGGCCTTGCCTATCTCTACAGGCCTTGTATCTCCCCTTTGTTGGGAATTTTGGCTAAAGTCATTCCTGTTGCATTCTGGAAGTCTCTAGCTACCCTGGTGTCCCAGACTTTCTAGATTGCAGAGGACTAAATAACCCTATTAAAAAGGAGGTGCAAAGCTAAACTAAGAATTCTCAACTGAGGACTCCAGAATGGCTGAGAAGCACCTAAAGAAACGTTCAACATCCTTAATCACCAGGGAAATGCAAAACAACCCTGAGATACTACTTCACAACAATCAGAATGGCTAAGATCAAAACCACAATTGACAGCAGATGCTGGTGAGGATGTGGAGAAAGAGGAATGAACATTCCTTCATTGCTGGTGGGACTGCAAGCTGGTAAAACCACTTTGGAAATCAATCTGGTGGTTCCTCAGAAAATTGCAAATAGTACTCCCTGACCACCAGCTATATCACTACTGGGCATATAACCAAAAGATGCTCCAGCACACAATAAGGACAAATGCTCCACTATGTTCATAGCAGCCCTATTTATAATAGGCTGGAAACAACCCAGATGTCCATTAATAGAAGAAGGGATACAGAAAACGGAGTATACTCAGCTATTAAAAAACGACTTTATGAAATTCACAGGCAAATGGATGGAACTATAAAATATCATTCTGAGTGAGGTAACCAAGATACAAAAGACCACACGTGGTATGTACTTACTGATAAGTGGATATTAGCTCAAAAGCTCAGGATACCCACGATACAACCCAAAGACCATATGGAGCTTAAGAAGAAAGAAGATCAAAGTGTGGGTGCTTCAGTCTTACATAGACGGGGGAACAAAATAATCATGGGAGCGAGTTGGAGGGAGAGAAGAGTGGAATGGAAAAAATCAGGTATTGGAAGGAATAGGAGAGAAGTACAGAGGGTCAGGAAATTGAATAGTGTCATAGATTCTTTTAAGGTAACAGTAAAAATGGGAGAGAATAAATGAAATACTACTAAAAAGTCAAAAAGAAAGATTCCAAGTATTGTTCCAAAATGAATGTTGTCCTGATGCTGTGTGTTCAAGTGGCATTCATGTGAGCTCTGAATTACATATTATGAATACCTCTTATTCACAATCTTCATAGCCACAATTAACATGAAGAATCAAAATCCTTGTCTGTATGCATATTCTTTCAGTCTTTCTTCATCCAATTAAAGTGAGTGGAAATAAATGTCCTTTAACATGATTTGCTGTCCTAAAACAGCTAGATATTTAAAAACATGGAAACTAACATTGCCCCAAAGTCTTCTTAGGAGTCTGAACACACTTCCCTTTCTTTGGGAAGCCGCCTCACACTTGCAGTATTTGACCACTCTTTCCTTTTTGTTCAATAAAATATTAGATTTCCTATCCTTCTAATAACTTCTGAGTTATTTTACATGTGTAGTTCTTTGTGTTATAGGATCCTACGAAGCCATAACAAGCCTTTAATTTCATTTGTTCTATTTATTCAGGGAGAAATTTTTTATTAGATATTTATTTACATTTCGAATGTTATCCCATTTCCTGGTTTCTCCCTTGGAACCTCCCCTATCCCATCCCTCTCCTCCTGATTCTATGAGGGTGTTCCCACACTCACCCACCCACCCACTCCAGCCTCCCTGTCCTGGCATTCCCCTACAATGGGGCATCGAGCCTTCACAGGACCAAGGGCCTCTCCTCCCACTGATGTCCAGCAAGGCCATCTTCTGCTGAATATGTGGCTGGAGCCATGTGTCCTTTACGTGTACTCTTTGGTTTGTGGTTTAGTCCCTGGGAACTCTGGGGGGAAGTCTGGTTGGTTGGTATTATTGTTCTTCTATGGGGTTGTAAACTCCTTCAACTCCTTCAGTCCTTTCTCTAACTCCTCAATTGGAGACCCCATGCTCAGTCCAATTGTTGGCTGTGAGCATCCACCTCTATACTTGTCAGGCTCTGGCAGAGCCTCTCAGGAGACAGCTATATTAGGCTCCTGTCAGCATGCACAATAGTGTCTGGGTTTGGTGACTCCATATGGGATAGATCCCCAGGTGGGGCAGTCTCTAGATGGCCTTTCCTTCAGTCTCTGTTCCCCACTTTGTCTCCATATTTCCTCCCATGGGTATTTTGTTCCCTTTCTAAGAAGGATCGAAGCACCCATACTTTGGTTTTCCATTTTCTTGAACTCCATGTGGTCTGTGAACTGTATCTTGAGTATTCCAAGCTTCTGGGCTAATATCCACTTATCAATGAGTACATAACCATGTGCATTCTTTTGTGATTGGGTTACCTCAGGGAGAAATGTTTGATTGTTGTTTCTTTGGTTGATTTCTTTTTTAACCTGTATGTGTGTGAGACTAGATCTCTATGTAGGCTGGGCTATATTCAGACTTGTAATCCTTTTGCCTCGGTCCCCCGAAGGCTAAAATTACAGGCAAGTGCTACCATGCCTGGCTTTATGGAAAACTGTTGAGGGAGGAGCAGGCTATTTTTGCTTCTACACCTCTGTTGTCAAATGTCCAACACTACATTGCCATTTGAGTCAAAGAAGCAAGTGCTGTGAAGTCAATGGAGAAAAGACAGACCCAATGACTCATCATTTTCTGAAACTCGAAAGTAGTAGTAGTACAATCAATGACTGTTAGCTTCATTGTGAGAAAGAGGACTGGGTTCAGGAGACAGTGTTGGCTGGGTGATTTATGACCCACAGTCATGATGTGCACAGGAAGGGAGAGCTTGGAGAGCAAGCTGGGACACCTGCATGCTGAGCTCTACCAGTTCTGAAAGAACTCATTTTTGTCATTCCTGAGCCTAAGATGGGGGAGTTATATTTTCCTCCACTATTTACAGGATTTGTAGGGAGGGGGCCACAGGCTTTCTTTGATGGCCACTTCCGTTGTTACTCTTGGGTGTGTGTTCATATTCTTGGCACAGGTATTTTTAAAGCAGTCTCAAAGCCATGATTTAAGTGTGCTGGAATGTCTGGCTTTGGTGGAACTGTATGAACCAGGGCTTTGTAGACTTGCTACAAATTCCAAAATTGGAATTTCCACTTCCCAGAAAGCATCTTGAGTTACTTAAAGCTTTATTTTCTTATACAAAATATCTTCTTCCCATAGTAAGATGTTAGTTGCTATGTACCAACAAGTACTTTAATTAAATAAAAGTAACATGACTAGATAAAAGTTTACATCTTTTCAATTTGTTAGCTCTTGAACAAGTTAAAATCAATTTCTGTGGCCTACTCCCTGTTTGTGTGAATTGAAAGGGGCCTGTGTGACCATAACAGATTGATGGCCTGAGCATCACACTCCACAGGTAATAATTTAGAAATACTGCTGTGGTAGCAAGATTGAGAATATTTTCTCAAGTTTTAGGCACCCTCTTCTTTCCCAGTCCTGGACTCCTGGGTTTGGACAGATACTTGCACAACTGAAAAGATGTTTTTGTAGTAAAAGCCCTCACTAATAAGTGCTTTAGAGAAATCCAATACCATTTTAAAGAGTTTCTGAGATTCAACCCTTAGACCAGTGGTTTTCAAACTGTGGACCATCACCCTTGGGGGCTGTTGAACAAGCCTTTCGCAGGGTCACCTAAGACCATCTGTATATTAGGTATTTATGTTATGATTCATAGAAATGACAAAATTACAGTTATGAAGTAGTGATGACAATAATTTTATGGTCTGAGGGTCACCACAACACTAGGAACTGTTTTAAAGATTCACACTCAGCATTAGGAAGGTTGAGAACTTAGACTTCAAAGTCTCCTTAGACTTTGGAGATTTAGTTATTCTTTTCTCTAATTGGTAAAATGTGCTCCTCCCTATTTAAAAGGAATATATACAACTGAGGAAACCTGAAAGCTTCATGACAAAGCTGGCATACCAACTCCAGGAACCAAGAAGAAATAGGATCCCAGTTTTCAGAAAGAGAACTCACTAAGGAAGAGCTTGCAAAACCCACTAGCTGATTGAAAGCTGGACAGGACAGGCAAGTGAGAGGTTTGCCTACTCCCGTAGTTCTGGAAAGGAAAATAGGGAGTGAACATCTGCAGGGAAGGAGGAAGGAGGAAGGAGGAAGAGGGAAGGAGGAAGAAAATGGGTTTGGCTCACCTGAGTCAATTTCCCATCTACAAGGGAGAAAGTTAGTTCTGCAAATTTCTATCTATGGGACAGCTTGACACATACCTAGACATGTGGTAATGAGGTGATGGGGCAAAAACCTTTTCTTTGGAACCTTATTTATAGACCAACTGGGAAAGATGACTAAGTATACACATAGTTAGGCTAGCACCCAGACAGCTAGTAATACAGGGTGAGGCATAGGTCTTCTCTTTGTAATCTTGTGCACAACATGACTAGAAAATATTACTAAAACATACACATGCTCATAAGCACACACACACATACCACATATACATTCCTATACCCTCTCATACTACACTCTCACACACACACATACACACACCACATATACACTACATACACACATATGGATATACACATCACACACATGCATACACAAACACACATACATTCCACATACAACACACACATATACACACTCCACACACACACACACACACACAAACACATATATCCCCACACTTATACAATAATACATCCCCTACTACATACACCAAACATTCTGTCTCTTATATCTATGTGCACAGAGTACACATATACATATATACACATATTCTTTACTCTCCCACCACCACTTCCCAGTCTGAGCCCTAGGGAATCTTGTTCTCACTTAACAAGACTACTTCTCTTCCTTCACAAAGGAAGGGTCAGTGTGTGTGTGTGTGTGTGTGTGTGTGTGTGTGTGTGTGATGCACAACACCCTCTACATTCACAAAGTTTTTGCTGTCTGCTCTATTGATTCAAAATTCTGATACCATATTCTTGAATTATTTGTATTTAATATTCCCAGTTCTGCTTTATCTCACATTAATAGCTATTTTCCTTGGCTTTGGAATGGTAGTATAATTTATAGGGCAATTTGCTTGTTTGCTTAACTCTAAACCTTAGTTGTTGTTTATTTGTTTGAAACAGAGTCTCACTCTATAGACCAGGGTATTAATGAAACATTAATTTAATCCATTATTAAATATTAGGTATTTTCCTTCTTTCTTAAATATATACATATTATATATAATATTATTATTAAATATTTTAGATATTTTCCTTTTTGGTTATATATATATATACTATATATATTATTTTTGCTTATGTATACATAATGTGTACATATTTTATATATAATATGCATATTATGTATATATGAGCAAAATAGAAGGAATACCTAATAATGGACTAAATTAATGCTCTATTAATTTAATTTTAAAATTGACATTAATTTAAAAAGTAAATATATGTATATATTTCCTCTACATACAGGCTTGGCTTTGAGGGGGGTTCATATATAGTTGATGAGTAATTAAGTACAGATCAAAGAATAGGAGATTTATTTCATTTGAGATCCGCAAGACTCCTTACAGCACGAGTATCATTAACATACACATGCTATAGTAAGCTACAACTGGCATTTCATGCCACTCTTGTTCGTGAGCACTTAGATGTCTCACAATATGTAGCCATTGTGTTGGGCTCCGTATGGCTTTTGAAAGGTCCTTGAAGGATTCTTGTCTTTCTTTCATGCATTTGAACATCAGCAGTGAACATTCTGCACATCAGTGTCCTATGGGACTGGTCCAGCATGGTCTAGGAGTGGACCATTGTAAGCTTGAAGAGGATCAGCTCATGTCTGACCAACTTTAGATTCATTGATAAGCATGGATGTTGGTGGGGTCATTACCATTTTCTTTGGGGTCCTTGCTTTGGTAGAGAACTCCTAGGCAGTGAGTCTTTCTACAACTTAGGACCTCTGGCACTTCACTCTTGCTACTCTGTCCCCTGAAGAAGCCCAGTCTCAGGGACCTGTTCCCCAACTGGCTTTAATAGACATCAGAAATGCTTTACAGAAGTCAGGACTATTTTCCTGAGTACACCTGTTAAGGCAATATGCTTAATTTTATATATTCATGTGTCTGAGCTCAGCGCTTGAATGGGTGATACTTGTAAGTTGGTGGACTTTGACCAAGGAAGATTTCCCTGTAATATTGGTGGGTCACATCCCACCAGTTAATGGCCTAAATAGAAAAAAATTCTCATCTTAGGCTGTCTTTGCATTTAAACTATAAGGTTTATTTTTTCTTTCCTTCCTAGTTCTTCAGGTTGGTGATCTTTAAATTAAACTACAATACTGGCCTTTTTTCTTCATTTTCTAGCTTGACTGTCCACTCTGAAGATTCGGGACTTTCTAGCCTCCAATACCATCAATGGTTTTGAGGCAAATGTGCCGGCACTCTCTGTAATCCTAGTACACAGGATGCAGACTTACAAGGATTCTAAGTTTGAGTCCAGCCTGAGCTTTAAAGCAAGACCGTGTCTTACAAACTACACAGGGACAGAGATCATTTTTTCCCTCTGTGTACACATTCTATTGGTTCTGTTTCTCTGGAGAAACATGACTAATACACAGGGCATGATTACCTATGTTTATTTAGTGCAGGATGTGTGTCAGGCATTCTATACATATTAACTCAGAATTTGCAGACAAATTAGAAGCAACAGAGCTCCAAAGAGGTTAAAGATGTTCTTAACTAACTAGTTATTTCTCTGTTGTTCTGTATCCCTGTCCTTGTCCACATAGAAAACAATTCTATTATTATTATTATTATTATTATTATTATTATTATTATTATTATTATTATTTTACTTATCCACTTTACGTTTTGCTCACTGCTTCCCTCCTAGCCACCCTCTCACAATCCTTCTCCCATCCCCCAAACTCCTCCCCCTTTAAGCAGGTGGGGGTCACACTGGGTATCACCAACCCTGGCCCACTGCTTCCCTCCTAGTCACCCTCTCACAATCCTTCTCCCATCCCCCAAACTCCTCCTCCTCTAAGCAGGTGGGGGTCACACTGGGTATCACCAACCCTGGCACATCAAGTTTTTGGGAGGCTGGGCTCATCCTCTCCCACTGAAGTCAGATGAGGCAGCCCAGCTAGAAAAACACATTCATACAGGCAATGGTTTTTGGGATACCCCCCATTCCAGTTATTTGGAACCCACATGAAGACCAAGCTACATATGTGTGGGGGATGGGGGCCTAGGTTCAGCCCATGTTCGCTCTTTGGTTGGTGGTTCAGTCTCTGAGAGCCCCGAGGGAACCAGGTTAGTTGATTCTGTAGGTTTTCCTGTGGAGTTTTCCCCTTAGGGGCTGCAATTCTTCCTGCTATCCTTCCATAAGAGTCCCCAAGCTTTATCTACTATTTGGCTGTGGGTGTCTGCATCTGTCCGAGTCAGGGGCTGGGCGGAGCCTCTCAGGAGGCAGCTATGCTAGACTCCTGTCTGTACAGCAGAGTATCATTAATACTGTCAGAGATTGGTGCTTGCCCATGGGAGGGTCTCAGATTGGCCTGGTTATCAGTTCTCTCAGTCTCTTCTACATCCCCTGTCGCTGCACTTCTTGTAGACAAGTTAAAGTTTGGGTTGAAAGTTTTGCGGGTGGATTAGTATCCCTATCGCTCACTCCATTAGGGTTCCTGCCTGGCTACAGTAGGGGGTCTCTTCAGGTTCCAATATCCCCAGTGCTGTGAGTCACAGCTAAGAATACCCCGATTGATTCTTGGGAACCTCCCTTATCCCAGGCCTTTACCTCTTCCTGGAGATGCCAACTACTTCCCCACACGTGTCAGTTGCGGATTTCCATCTATTCTCAAGGCCATCAGGCTATCTCTCCTATTGATCCTCATACTTAATCATGAACCCTCCTATTCCCTTCCCCATCCCTTCTCCCATCCAGTTCCCTCCATTTGCCTCTTATGACTATTTTACTTCCCCTTCTAGGTGAAATTCAAGCATTTTCAGTTGTGTCTTCATTCTCATTTAGCTTCTTTGGGACTGTGGAGAGTAGCATGGGGGCTATCCTGTATTTTTTGGCTAATACCCACTTTTAAGTGAGTATATACCATGCCTGTCTTTTTGAGACTGGGTTACCTCACTCAAGATGATATTCTCAAGTTCCATCCATTTGCCTGCAAAACTCATGATGTCTTTGTTTTTAATAGCTGAATAGTATTCCATTGTGCAGATGGACTACATACATTCTTCAGTTGAGGGACATTAGGTTGCTTCCAGTTTCTGGCTATTCTGAATAAAGTTGCTAAGAACAGGGTTAAGCAAATGACTCTGTGGGATGATACAGCATCTTCTGAGTATATGCCCAGGAGTGGTATAGCTGGGTCTTGAGATAGAAGTATTCCCAGTTTTCTGAGAAACTGTCAAATTGATTTCCAAAGTGGTTGTACAAGTTTACATTCCCACCAGCAATGGAGGAGTGTTCCCCTTGCTCCACATCCTTGCTAGCATGTGTTATCAATTCTCAACTTCATATGGAAAAACAAAAAAAAACCCCAGGATAGCCAAAACAATCCTTAACAATAACAGAATTTTGGGAGGAAGCACCATCCCTGACCTCAAGCTGAACTACAGAACATTAGTGATAAAAGCTGCATGGTATTGGTACAGAACAGACACATTAATCAATGGAATTGAATCAGAGATACAGAAATAAACCCAGAGACTTATGGACACTTGATTTTTGACAAAGAAACCAAAACCATACAATGGAAAAAAGAAAACACTGTCAACAAATGGTGCTGGACTAACCGAATGTCTGCATGTGGAAGAATGAAGATAGATCCATATTTATCTATCATCCTGCACAAAACTTGAGTCCAAATCGATCAAGGACTTCAACATAAAACCTAATACACTAAATCTCATAGAAGAGAAAGTGGGAAATAGCCCTGAATGCATTGGTATAGAAGACAATTTCCTGAACCAGTGGCTCAAGTTCTAAGATACAACTGATAAATGGGACCTCATGAGCCTGAAAAATATTCTGCAAGGCGAATATTGAGAGTATCTGCAAGATACTCTCAATAGCACAAAATGGCAGCCTAGAGAATGGAAAGGAATCCTCATGGACCCTACATCCTGCAGAGCGCAACTATCCACAATTTCTAAAGAACTCAGTAAGTTAAACACCAGTAACCCAAGTAATAAGTGGAGCACAGAGCTAAACAGAGAATTCTCAACAGAGTAATCTCATATGTCCGAGAAGCACTTAAAGAAATGTTCAATTTCCTTAATCATCGCGGAAATGCAAATCAAAACAATTCTGAGATTCCACCTTACACTGGTCAGAATGGCTACGATGGAAAACAATTCTATTTTTATGAACTAAATGTTGCCTAATTCTACAATAGTAAACAAAGCTAATCATGATCTTTAAACTAAATTGTAATTTCACCCTTTGGTAACCTAACTCCACTGCTAAAGTTCTTCTGCCATTAATATGCAGCTCCAGTTGATTCATTCCCATTTCTACACAGGGTTTCCTTGAATGACAGTCTCACAGCTCATTTATCGGTACTGCTTCTACCACAGTTGAACTGTTTCTAATACAAAGGCTGAATAATGCTGCTAAGAACATTCTTGCATGTAGATATGGATGCACTGTTTGTTTACATTCTGTCAAAGAATGAGATTTGTGTGCCCAAAGGCAGATGTTCTTCAGTTATAACGGATAATACCAAAAAGAAGTTCAAGGTGCGTGATTCAATTTGTGCTCACTTAGTATGTATAAGAGTTCTTGTGACCCTACACATCTGGAAGATTCCCAGTACTTTGAAACTTTTGCCAAGCTGGGCATTTTGTAGTAGAATTTCACTGTTGTGAAAGGTATTTTTATACCTTCTCCTGAGTGCTATTAAGATCACAGTTCTATGTACTTGTTTGCCTCTAGAATTTCCTCTTTAATTAAGTGATTAGGACAGTAGTGATTGACTTCACTACTGGGTTGTTTATTTTTCTCATTAATCAGTAGGAGCTATTTTACAAACATTTTAAAATTTAACTTTTTGGTGACTAAAATGATTTATAGTGGCATATCTTTTTAAAATGTAAATATTCTAATACTTGGTTTCTGCCACAAAATACTCAATAGATTTTTTTTTGAAATTTTCACTTACATTTATTGAAATTATTTGAAGTCACAAGGTTACAAAAGAATGTTGTTATTCTTAATACATTACTTTTTAAAGTTTTATTGCATTATGATGAGAAAAGTGACATGATTTCAATTTATCTGAATTTGTTAACATTTACAAACATATTTTAAGTAAATAGAATTAAATCACATTCTTGCTTTCCTTTTGTACCCCAACTCCTCCCAGAGACCCTTTCGTACCTACAATATCTTTTTTTGTCATATTTTTTAAAATTTATAAAGTATTATAAAAATAAAAATGAGTATTATAAAAGTTGTTTGATATAAATCAACAATCAATTTAACAGTCTTATATAGATGCTTGTCTACAGCGATACTGAAAATACATATGTTTTTCTCAATATAAATTTTAAATAACTCCAAACATATTAGCTGTATATTTCAAAATAATACATCATTACTAGTATTTTCTTAAATGAACATAAATATATAAAGTCTTTTTGTTTGTTTGTTTTGTGTTTAGTAGAGCTTAAAATCTTGGTTCTTACTGTGATAACTTGATACAAGAGTTACAAAGGTCAAGCAAAGCATTCAGTCTCACTCTTTGTTGTTCTCTTACAAGCCCCTTCCCAATTTAATTGTCTACATTTCTTTTGGGTATATAAATACTTTTAAAATATATAAGCTGTTCTGAAAACCATAGTATAGTGTAAAAACATGAAATAAACAATACTACTAATAGAGAGGCTGAGATTGGAGAAGCAAGATTTCAAGACCATTATGTTGTACGCAGCAAGACACTGTATATAGATTGTACAATATTGGACCTATATCTCCAATTACCAATTTAGAGAGACCATTGGATGACAATCAACAAATTTCTAATTCCTCATGTTCTCAGATTTCAATTGATTGGGATATGTTAGTAATATTAATTTTCATATTAAGATATTAAGAAAAAGTAATTGTTACTGCTTGCCATTTTTGTTGTAAGAGGTAGAATTAGGTTTGTGTGGATTTTTTTTTTTAAAGATTTATTTATTTATTATATGTAAGTACACTGTAGCTGTCTTCAGACACACCAGAAGAGGGCATCAGATCTCATTATGGGTGGTTGTGAGCCACCATGTGGTTGCTGGGATTTGAACTCATGACCTTCCGAAGAGCAGTCAGTGCTCTTCCCCACTGAGCCATCTCACCAGCCCTTGTGTGGATTTTTGAAAGATTACTTTCTTGCTTCTTCTAGGGTGTAGTTTTGCTCCTTATGTTGGTGTTTTCCATCTATTATCCTTTGTAGGGCTAGATTTGTGGAAAGATATTGTGTAAATTTGGTTTTGTCATGAAATATCTTGTTTTCTCCATCTATGGTAATTGAGAATTTTGCTGGGTATAGTAGCCTGGGCTGGCATTTTTGTTCTTGTAGGGTCTGTATGACATCTGCCCAAGATCTTCTAGCTTTCATAGTCTCTGGTGAGAAGTCTGGTGTAATTCTGATAGGCCTGCCTTTATATGTTACTTGACCTTTTTCACTTACTGTTTTAAAATTCTTTCTTTGTTTAGTGCATTTGATGTTTTGATTATTATGTGACGGGAGGAATTTCTTTTCTGGTCCAGCCTATTTGGAGTTCTATAGGCTTCTTATATGTTTATGGGCATCTCTTTCTTTAGGTTAGGGAAATTTTCTTCTATAATTTTGTTGAAGATATTTATTGGCTCATTACCTTGGGAGTCTTCACTCTCTTCTATACCTATTATCCTTAGGTTTGCCATTGAATCCTGGATTTCCTGGATGCTCTGGGTTAGGACCTTTTTGCTTTTTGCATTTTCTTTGACTGTTTGTGTCAATGTTTTCTAAGGTGTCTTCTGCCCCTGAGATTCTTCTGTCTCTTGTATTCTGTTGGTGATGCTTGCATCTATGACTTCTGATTTCTTTCCTAGGTTTTGTATCTCCAGGGTTGTCTCTCTTTCTGATTTCTTTATTGATTCTGTTTCCATTTTTAGATTCTGGATGGTTTTGTTCATTTCCTTCACCTGTTTGATTGTATTTTCCTGTAGTTCTTTAAGGGATTTTTGTGTTTCCTCTTGAAGGGCTTCTAGCTGTTTATCTGTATCCTCCTGTACTTCTTTGAGGGTGCTATTTATATCTTTCTTAAAGTCCTGTATCATCATCATGAGAAGTGATTTTAGATCTGAATCTTGCTTTTCCGGTGTGATGGTGTGTCCAGGACTTGCAATGGTGGGAGAATTTGGTTCTGATGATGCCAAATAACCTTGGTTTGTGTTGCTTATATTCTTATGCTTGCCCCTCACCATCTGGTTATCTCTAGTGCTACCTGCCATTGCTAAATCTGACTGGAGCCTGTCCTTCTTGTGATCCTGATTGTGTCAGAACTCCTCATAGTCAAGCTGTCTCTGTGATCCTATGATTCTGGGATCCTGTGACTCTGGGCTTGTTAGAGCACCTGGGAGTAGAGCTTCCTCTGGGTGTTGTGGACTGGCTGCAGAGTTTGCATCCAAGGTCTGCTCAGGGTACCGGCCAGCCCAGACAGACTGGAAGCAACCCAAGCCACTGGGCTGGCATAGTTCCTGTGTGCCTGGGTCCCACTGGTCCCAGTTACTCCTGGTGTTGGGTCAGATGTTGTGTTCTCCTCACAGTAGATTTTTTTTTTAATATAGATTTTCTTCATTCAGTAAATAGCTAGATTCTATTAATATCTCTCATGCTTTTTCCTTGAATTCTTCCATATTTTCTAGTGAGTACCATATTATCTATGAACAATAATATTTAATTTCTCCTCCAAAGTTTTTATATAGTACATTTTATTTTCATGTCCACCATGCTGATTATGAATTCTAGAAGTTTGTTGAAATAGAAATGGTGTAACTAGTTATCATTGTTTTGGATCACAAGAATAAATTTATTCATCTATCACCTATCATTGACCTTATCTAATTACCTATCTGTATATCTTTCTCTAGTAGCTCTTTCTCAACCTACCTTTCATTATTTATCTATCTAATCTTATCTGTCTGTCATCTATCTAATCTTACCTATTAATACAGCCTACTCCTGTCTTTCTCTCTCTCTCTGTGAGATAAGTGATATATCACTGAGCTACATACCCATCTCAATAGCTTTTAAAATCTGGTTACAGATTATCTTCATGACTTCTTGGACTGATGATTACAATACTTAGTAAGATAATAGCCAATTAAGTTCTAAAGTAACAGAATGAAGGCAAAGTAGCTGTCAAGAAAAAAATAAACTAGAAAAGAAATGTGCAGTTGTTATTAACTAAACAATAGTTAATTTCTCAAAACTCCAATGAAATTGGTAAACACTTCTCAAGGTAGAATATATATATGTACATGTATACATTCTGTCAAAGAATGAGATTTGTGTGCCCAAAGGCAGATTCACTTCAGTTATAATAAATAATGCCATGTTTGGAGGATTATGCGTACACACACGTAATGGGGGTTGGGAGATGTAAAACCATGCCAGGGAGTTTGGTAAGGTTGAGGTGGAGAGACTCTGCAGGTACACATCTAAGGCTTAGGTGACTCCCAGCTCCCTGACTTGGAATACATGCCATTCTTGTCCCATAAAAGTGATGTGGCTTGTAGTCATGTAGGCCCAAAACAGAGTTCTTCATGCTAATGAGGAACCTAGAGGCCTGGAGGGCTTAGCTGATAAGTTTTCCTTCCTAGGCATTCCTCCCTGCAAAAGGTATTTAATCTCAGGCCCATCTTGAGAAGTGGGGTATGGTTTTATGCATCCATTCTCCTCCATGACAATAAACTGTTTAGAGTCATGGACTGTCTCTTCCCATCAAGATCCACCATGGGGAGCCATGACAAAGAAGTCCTTTGCCTACAGAGCCTGAGCAGTGCTTCAGCACTTCCCCACAGTCTAGCACATGCCCTAGCAGGGGAGACATGGGATAAGTGCAGTCAGATGCCTCATGTTCCACCTCCCCAAGTTGTCATGCCCTGTGGCAGGGTGGGAGGCGAGCCTATAACTGGTGCCCTACACACACACACACACACACACACACACACACACACACACACACACACAAATTTATATAAAAACACAAAAAGGAATTATCAGAAATGAGAAAGCTGCCATAGCTGCAGATATTGTCCGACAGATAATAAGTGGTAAGTGGTATTATATAAAACAGAATCATCATCAGACAATAGCTGTGGCACAACAATTCCATTTCCACCCGGGCGGTGGTCGTGCACGCCTTTAATCCCAGCACTTGGGAGGCAGAGGCAGGCAGATTTCTGAGTTTGAGGCCAGCCTGGTCTACAGAGTGAGTTCCAGGACAGCCAGGGCTACACAGAGAAACCCTGTCTCAGAAAAACCAGAAAAAAAACCAAAAAACAAAAAACAAACAAAACCAATTCCATTTCCAGCTGTGTTATACGATTTTTATTTCTACTAAATATTTAAAAAAGAAACAGTGCCAGTCGCATAAAACTTTCAGAAACCACAAAATAACGGATCTACTCTCTTACGCTAGCTATTGTATCAGGCGGTTTAAACAGTCAAGGAAGACTACTACAAAGTTTAAAGTAGTTTTTAAATTATGAAGTGTTTTCATTTCATAGTTCCATATGCATGATGTTTATTGCCATGATATGATTATTTTTCATGTCTAGTTTAGAATTTCCATCTGTGAGGGAATAGTAAATAGGAGGGCACAGATATATAAAGGAAGTGGAGTTTACAAAGCTCACCATGTGAGTGAATAGTAAATGGGAGGGCACGGATCTATAAAGGAAGTGGAGTTTACAAAGCTCACCAAGAAGCTTTGCTTCATCGCAGATGGAGACCATTTCAGAAAGCCACCGTGATCCAAGAGTAGCAACCCCCTGGCAGTCGGGCGCCCGTCTACTACAGGACTGCTACACCCAAGGTTCAGGAAACATTTGAGAGGACAAGGCAGAGAGGCCCGGAATTTCTTCTTCATGACAGTGTCTTCTAGGAAGAGCAGGGAAGCTGCACCTATGAGATTTCAACAACATGGTTACCTAAGTAAGACCTGAAAAATGGCCACACCAATTGACAGGCTGATGTGAATGGGTGTATTCTCATGGAGCTTTGCTTCCAGAAGAGGCACAGGCAATTAGTGGGTACTGAGAATGGGACAGTCTTGTTCAGGAGTGAACCCTCTTTGATAGACAGGTCAGCCCTAAATGTTAGCCCCGCCCCCCCAAACAAATGAGCAATATCAAATGATTTTTGCAGATTTTGTTATGTGCATGTGTGTGTATGTGTGTGTATATGTGTGTGTGTGTGTGTACAATTATAATTAAAGGATAAGATGACATAATTTGAGGAGGAGTGGGAGGGACATGGCAGAAAAGAGGAGAGGTAGGGAAAAATGCTATAAATATAGTACTCATATATTAAATTCACAAAGAATAATAATTTTAAAAACTGAGGTAGGAGAACGGAAAACTACTGAAGGACATTAGCAGAAGGGGCGGGGGTGGTCAGTGTGAATGGTTCATCCATGTTTGCTAAATGCTGCTGGTACAAATTGGGCTCCTATCTCCATACTGGGAGATAGAAATGCTGTTTTTCTTGATTATTAAATTTCAAATACATGACTCCCAGGTCAAAAAAAATTCTTGGGTAGAAGAAGATTTGTATCTCAAAGGCACAGAGAAATAATTTACAGTTGTAACTTGTTTTTTTGTTTTGTTTTGTTTTGGTTTTAATGAAAAATAAAAGGCACAATGATCTATGGAAAGGAGGTCAGAGGCCTGTCTATAGTTTGCCAAACTGAGAGGAACAGAATGTTAAGGCCATCTCCATCAGAGGTTCATGTAACACTGAATTTAAATGCTGCCAGAAACATGTGAGATGGAAGGGAAAATTACAGGCTAATTCTGGTCATAAATATGGAGATGATTTTATACAAAATGTTAGTAAGAAAGAATAAGCAATAAACAGAAAAGATCCCATGTCATGGCCAAATATCACAAATACAACATTAAGAAATAAGTTATTTTAGTTTACAGCAGTGACAGGTTAATAGAAAATATATGGCCCTCCCAATATTCACAGGTAAAGAGTTTGTCAGAATTCAGCAGCCAGTCAGAATTAAAATAAAATTAAAACAAAGTAGATGAGAACCGCTCTAACTTAATAGAGGAGCTCAACAAAAGCATGTAAGTTAGTTTAACATTGACACTTACTCTTTTTTCAGAAGGTGGATGTTTTAATGAACTTCATATTGCAATGGAGACACATGATACTTACAACTATTGCATAGGAACTTACGAATGTTTCTGAGGTGAAATAAATATATTTAGAATAATACATCAGGGAAAAGCAACCGGGGCAACGCAATGAAAGGAACCCTGCACAGCATTTATGGCTTTCATAGTTTTCCTTCCAAAGACACTTGGTTTTCACAGATTTAAGAGACAATTCATTAACACAGTCTTTGGGATCCAAAAAACACGCACAGAGCTCTTGACGACAGACGCTGGTGTTCAGAGTCGAGGGAAAGATTGCTGTTTTGTCTAATAGGAAGCCTCAGGGAATTTTGTATCAATAGACTATGTTAGTTATCATTCACTTTGCGCCCAGTGAAACGCCGGTGATGTCATCACATGGTGGTGTTCCGGTTGCCAAACCCTCTTTTTAGTGAGATGTCGTCGTGTGGCTGATAGCATCACTTACTCTTAGCCACATACACAGAAGACAGCACACATTTATGTGCATGGATGCTCTGTCCCAAGCTATAAAACCAAAGATAAGGACATCTTAGCCACAGTGCCAGTGGGATGAGATTACGGTAGATGGAATCTGTTGAGTCACATTCTGCTCCTGAGAACCCTGCAAACATTGCTAGGTCTTCTGCCCTGGAGAAAAACTAGTCAAGAACCTCTTTTCTGGCGTCAAGGACCAGTCCTTTTGTCAGTAAGAAGTAAGCAGCTATTTGACAGTGAAGGCCACCCCTCTGAATTGAACTAAATGACCACCATCAATAAGATTTTTAAAAGCTTCCCTTTTTTTTGTCAGGGGTGGTTTGGAAAAAAATCTGATTCTAAAGTTTGATTTAGATACTTATACACATTTTTTGATGTTTGTACAATTCTAAGAAAATTATCTAAACTGTCAAATTAAAATACTAGAACTGTAAGCACATGATTTATGTAGCTTACAGGAGCTCACATGTCCTAGCAGCTTTGGATATGCAGTTAAAGAAATAGGGAGAGGCCAACCATCTCTGGCTGTGAGATACAGTTAGTACGCTAGTATGATATAGTATTCCACCATCACCGTAGTAACATTTCCAACCTTTTTTTTTTTTCTGACCAGACTAAGTCAAGCACAAGGCTTATAATCATAATCATAACTTGATTACCTCTTTCACGAAACACTCTATTGGATACTGTAGTATATATAAGACATGAAACCAAAATGAAGAGTAAATTTCATAATGTCCTTGCTTTTAATAGCTGTGTAATACTCTATTGTGTGAATGTACCACATATGCTTTATCCGTTCTTTGGTGGAGGGACATATAGGTTATTTCTAGTTTTTGGCTATTACAAATAAAGCTGCTATGAACATAATTGAGCAAGTGTCCTTGTGGTATGGTGGAGCATCTTATGTGCAGAAGTGGTATATCTGGGTCCTGAGGTATAACTATTCCCAATTTTCTGAGAAATCACCAGATTGATTTCCAAAGTGGTTGTGCTCTTGTATTTTCCAATTTCCATGCTCTTCTATTTCTTGCTGCTTCTCATGCATCCCATTTGGGAAAACATGCTCTCTGGCCACACTGCATGCATTCCATCTCCTCTTTTGCAAAACCATTGGCGAGCATGCTCACCTTCAGTTTTCCTCTAAAAAGCCCTGTTGATGACTCCCTGCATTACCCTGAAGGTATCGTACATCTTCCCTGTGCTGTTACTGAAGAGAACTCAGCCTCAGAATAATCATTTACTCCTTGATCAACAGGTCCTTACTACAGATTTCATGGTTCTTGGCTTTTAGTATTTCAGTATGACATATCTGAGAGAGTTGAACAACTGGTCTCCTGAGATGTATTCAATCTCTGGAACCCATGCTGTGTTGCCTCTTCTCAGTCTGTGACAGTCCTAGCCTGTATCTGCTCCAATATTGAGCTAGCCACTCCTTCACTTTCTTTTTCGATGTCTCTTTAGTCGAACACATTGCAGGTTGTCCCACTGCCTCCTTCACATCTGTCTTGTGGGCATCCGCCACACATTGTCTCTCTGTGTGCTGTGATGGATAATTTGTTTTATCATCTCTTCTAGTTTACCAGATGTCTTCTTTTACTCCTTCAATCAGTTCCTTCAGTGCCTACTGACCTTAAATTTTCTGTCACCGAATTCTCTTTTGTAGAGGCTCTGTTTAATTTTTCCTCGCATCTGTTCATCTCTTTTCAGGAGTTTCTGTTTCCACACACACTTTTGAGTTCTTTCCTTAAAAAAGGGGTGTAGAATCTGAAGGACTGTGGTTGATCAATTGTTGTAATGTCTGTTTTGTTTTTTTCTTGCCACTCTTAAAGCTGTGTCTCTTCGTAGAAAACTTTATTTACTTCTATTTTATGTTATTACAAGCTTTACAGTAAACACTTGTCCCATGAGTAAGAACAATTCCAAGTTTTGTCGCTTCCATGGGTTTTCTTGTCTTTGCTACTTTGTTCCTTCTTACGTCATGCTTCTTACAGCTCCTGCAGATTTGGTTCAATGCTTTCCTCAGCTCTCCGGTTTGAAACTTTCTTCTAAAAATTTTTGGGACTTTCCAACCATTTTAGAAGACATTCGGTATTTCAAAAGACTACTTTTACTAGAGGTAGCTCAGTGGGTGTGAGTACTTGCTCTGAAAGCTCAGAGGCCTAAAGACCTGAGTTCTAGTCTCACAGCACCTGTGTAAAAAGATGGACATGCCTGCACATCTCTGTGACTCCAGCATTGGGGCAGGGGTGGGGTGGTGGGCAAAAATCTGAGAGCTCACTGGCCAGAAAGTCTATTAAAACAAAGACCTTCCCATTCAGTGAGAGACTGCCTTAAGGTACTAAAGTGGAATAATAGAAGACACCTGAGGTCTCTTTCTGGCATCTGCATACGCACCTATGGACATGCACCACACACACACACAAAATACATATCATATACATTATAACATACAGACACAGATAATTTTATTTAATTTGTATGACACTCACTCTTTTTTTGAAGTAAAATATTATCTGAATAACTTAGCAAAACATTACCATTCTTTATCTATAATACTTTATCTATAATACTCAACAAATTTATATTCTATTTTGGTCTGTTTTTTTTTTTTGATTTATTTATTTATTATATGTAAGTACACCATAGCTGTCTTCAGACACTACAGAAGAGGGCGTCAGATCTTGTTACAGATGGTTGTGAGCCACCATGTGGTTGCTGGGATTTGAACTCAAGACCTTCAAAAGAGCAGTCAGTGCTCTTACCCACTGAGCCATCTCTCCAGCCCTTTGGTCTGGTTTTTAATCATATTTTTTCTTTAGCCCAAATGTCAGAATTACTATTTTCATATTATATATATCAGGATTACTTGATTTATACACATCTGCCTGCTTTATTTGTTCATCATTCCTCTTGTATATTAGATTGTTTTGGGGCTAAATTCTATGTATCTGTCTGTCTGTCCTATAATGTAGATTGCTTGGTAATGAAGCATCTCAGTTTAGTTTGTCAAAACATCTTCACCTTGCACCTTATTTTCCTCTCAGCTCTTTCTTAAGTTATCCTGCAGCTGCTGCCATCAGTCTAGTCTTCTTTTGTGCATACTTCATGTTTCCAGAGTTGGTCTGTGTCTTTAATTTAGCACACTTGGAATACATCATCATTCCTAAATCTGTGCACTTTCATGATTTTTGAGTTTCAAAAATTGTACTGTTTCGTCTGGGGAGATTGGTTAGGCAGGTAAAGTGCTTGCCTATCTGAGTACGGATCCCTGCCCTACAAGTCAAGCAACGCTTGTCTGTAATCCTTGTTCTGGGAGGACAACACAACAGAGACAGATGAACTTGCTGGTTAGTGATGCTCTACACATCAATAAGCGCCAGCTTCAGTGAGAGACCTCGTCTAAACAAATACATTGGAGACAGATAGAAGAAGATACACATCAATCACCAGCCTCTGTGGGTCATGCATCTGCATAGACATGGAGATATTTTTCATACAAATTATCACAGCCATTTTTTATTAGATATTTTCTTTATTTACATGTTATATAATATCTCCTTTCCCAGTTTCCCCTCTGAAATAAAGAAAAAAGGAAAGAAAAGAAAATAGAAAAAAAAAAAAAACCCTCTGTCCCCTCCTCCCTCCCCCTGCTCACCAGCCCACCCTCTCCTGCTTCGTGACCCTGGCATTCCCCTACACTGGGGCATAGAACCTTACTTTTTATTTATTTTCTTATTCTGGAACTCTGGCTAAATCTGTTATTTGTTGGTCTTTTAGTCTAAACTTCTTTCATATTTTAAATCTTTGGCTCTTTGTATACAGTCTATACAATTCTTAAAAAGTTCAAGCCATTGATTTTCTCTTTAGTTGTGTTTACTACTTAGCTAACGAATGAGTTTTTATTTCACATTATGTTTTTATTTACAGATGTTCCTCCCCACACCAGCTGAAAGTTAAGGAGTATTTTGAGACTTCAAAACTAGCCCCAACCTCACTGTTCCTAAACAGTGCATCAGGTCTACCAAACTCCTCTGGTTTTTCTACTGTTCCTAGCTTTCAGTTCAACACAGTTAACTCTATCCAGAGTCCACTCAGAAAGAAACCACTGTAATTTGCAAACCTTTGAAAGACTACCTGTACTTCATAGATTACTGTATGTGCTTAAAATCCTTTAGTGAGAGATTGCACAACAATTTATTCTGCCAGCATACTATAAATTGTCAAATTAAAGCAAGTGTTTAAGCTCAGTTCTACAGACAGAAGGATCTACGCTATTATCAATATCTTCTACCAGGGACATTGAGCTCAACTTACATTGGAGAGCTTTTTCATTCCTAAGGAAAATCAGTCCAGATTTTAGGAGTCTAGCAAAGTTCAAGGTACTATGGCCTTTAAACACAAAGCCTTTGGTCAACACTGTGTAAAATTACAGTTCATCTCCCTACACTACCTGCTTTTCTTTGATGATTTTTCCAATGGCATTTCTCAATTCTCTGCCTGATACCATAATTTTACTCTTTACTACTGCTTGATTGACTATAAAGTAGAAGAAGCAGTCACTCTAGAGGAAAGGAAGAGATGATTGTGTAAAAATGCATTTCACATCTGAATAAATAAATAAGCAAATTATACCAACTCTTTAAATTATTAGCAAATATTCAAGAACTTAATTTGAAAGTTTTTCCTTCAAATAGACCCATGGTAACTTATTCAACTCATCATGTATCAAATTTAATATGCTCAGTCATTCAACAAATGATTACTAAGTGCCTATTATTTTCTAGGCACTAGAATGGGCGCTTGGGATACAAGAGTAATCACATAAAGCAGTTTCTGTTCCCAGGCAGCTTACAGTTTAGCCAGAGATACAAACTACTGAAGCAATAATAATTACAACCCAACCATCTGTGAAAACAATGGAGAAGCGCTGGGTTCAGTGGAAACACACAAAATACAGAAGGATCACCCTGCAAAGGTGAAGGGGCAGTGAGCTGTGTGAGAGACACGAGGTAAAAACACTTATAAGATAGGAAAAATAAAACCATTGCCTTAGTGAAACAGAGTTTCTGAGGGCTTGGATAGAAGAGAACAAAGGGCTGTGCCTTCGTTACTTCTTCATTGCTATGAAGAGACACCATGACCAAGGCAACTTATACAGGAACTCATTTAGCTGGGGACTTGCCATTATGGCAGGGAACATGGCAGCAGGCAGTCATGGTGCTAGAACAGTACTGAGAGCTTAAGTATTGAGATAGCCACTATGAGGGAGAACGAGAGACCTTAAAGCCCATCCTCAGTGGCACACCTCCTCCAACAAGGCCTCATCTCCTAATCCTCCTCAAACAGTTCTACCAACTAAGGACCAAGTATTCAATTATATGAGCCCATGGGGGCTAATCTCATTCAAACCACTTCAATCCACTTCTGGGAAAGATTATAAAAGATGAGTTTTGGAAATTGCCAGGGCTAGAGAGTTGATAGTATGTTGAAATGTTGTACTTAAGATCAGTGGAGAGTCACTGGAGGATCATATATGGGTGATCTGCATTTTGTAGATTTGTTTTTTTTAAGGACAGAATGTAAAGACCAGAATGTAGAATGATGGAGGGTGGGTGTCTGGGAAGCCAGGTGGGATATGTCCTGTTGAGTCAAATAAAAGATGATGGCGCCTCTTACAAAATTGCAGAAGGTGGATGTGGAGGCAAACAGACGTATTCAATACTATCCAGAAGAGAGTCATAGACTGTATGGAGGTGAGAAAGTTACAGAGGACAATTCAAGAGTAGACTGTGTGATCTTTACCTAGTAAACTATCCCCAGAGGAAAACAGATCTTGAATAGTGGCTGGCAAATTTGTATCTTACTAATGCATGATGCTGGCTTTCAGCCTAGCAGCCATTTATAATTTGTGTAGAAGAGGGGACTTCCTTCTATCACTGTTACCGACTCAAAGAAGAGAGAGCCTTCCTTATTTGCTCTTTGCTGCCATCAGTTCTCAGTTGAAGAAAACACTTTCTACAATACAGGTATTAAGCAGAAAAAGCAGATCAAATCATCTACTCCATCAAAATGAAGCAAGGACAGGAAGCTGCTGCTGCCAGAAGGTTGGAAATGTAAGATTAGCTTTAGCCTAGGCTGGGGTTACTGTTCCTATGCTGGGATAGACAGTGTCCATCAGGAGCTGATTCTCACTACAGATTAGAAATCTAAGAAAAGGTCCGTCCAGCAAAGCCTTAAACCGCCCCAAAATATATAAAGCCAAGAGTGCTTGTAGTACAGTGGTTATAAGTATGGGCTTCAGAACTATTGTGTGATGGTTGGTAGTGACAAAGGCTCAAATTTGAGCTCCACTATTGACTACCTCCAGTTGTGGTTTATTACATTATCATGATATGGCTTTATTACTTTATCTGTGCTAAAGATAACTTCCTTACATATCTAATTGGGTTCTTATAAAGACTATATAAATTAATATATAATGACAAGAAAGGACCAGCTATTATCGTTACCTTAGCTCACCTATTCATAGGCTTCATACCTGAGCCGTGGTGGGGAGATGAGCAAGGAATGGGGTAAAGTGAGTTTATAGTAGTGAAATAAGTGTCTTAACTAAAACCTGGCTAATGTGTTAAGGCTTAGGAACCACAGAGCAAGAGTGCATTGTACTGTCAGCTCTGCCATGGTGGTACTTACTGAAGCTTGCTGGGCCTAGATGATTGTGACTCACTCTGCATACTAGAGGCAAGCCTGCACAGATCTCAGGCAGTGGGCCTCATCAAAGGCACCCAAGTCCCCCAGATACAGGTCAAGGTAATCCCTCAATAATGTCCCTTTGATGTTTGCAATTAACTTTTACTCTTTGTCATGGTATTTAGATTTTGGCCTCTTACTGATTTTAAAAGGAAGTATGACATTTTTTTGAACCAGGAATCAGATAATTGGGGGGCAATCTGAGCAAAGTTTTCGATTGTGTTCCAGCTGCAGTACGTGAAGAACACGCCACTTTCTCAATATATTATTGGCAGGCTGATAAGCTGAGTCATTGCTGAAATGTATTCAAGTGAAATTATAGAGCAGAACAACAGGGAGGAGGGCATCTAACAGGAAACAAACCATGTAGGTCATTCTGAGGTGTGACTTCTAAGGATGTCTGTTTATGGTTTGTTTTAATAGCACTAGGATGTTAAAGATGGAGCAAGAGAGACCTTTCTGTACCATGCAGGGAAATTTTATCACTTGGTTTTCCATTTATTATGAAAGATTATTTTCCCTTTTATGTTAGAATATTCTTTTCAAGATGTGATTAAATTAATTTAAAAAAAAAAAAGCTGGAGTAACTGGTTTTGATGTTGCATCCCTTTAATCCAGCACTTGAGAGGCACAGGCAGGTAGATTTGAATGGAAGGCCAGCCTCCTCTACATAGAAAATTTCAGGTCAGACAGAGCTATATAGAGAGATCCAGTCTCAAATAAATAAATAAATAAATAAATAAATAAATACAACCCTGAGATTCCATCTCACACCAGTCAGAATGGCTAAGATCAAAAACTCAAGTGACAGTAGATTCTGGCAAGTTTGTGGAGAAAGAGGAACACTCCTTCATTGCTGATGGGATTGCAAGCTCATACAACCACTCTGGAAATCAGTTTGGTGGTTCCTCATGAAACTGGACATAGTACTACCTGAGGACCCAGCTATACCACCCTGGGACATATATTCAGAAGATGCGCCAACATGTAATAAGGACATATGCTCCACTATGTTCATAGCAGCCTTATTTATAATAGCCAGAAGCTAGAAGCAACCCAGATGTCCCTCAACAGAGGAATGGATATAGAATATGTGGTACATTTACACAATGGAGTACTACTCAGGTATTAAAAACAAGGAATTTATGAAATTCTTAGGGAAATGGATGGAACTGGAGAATATCATCCTGAATGAGGTAACCCAATCACAAAAGAACACACATGCTATGCTCGGAATAGCCAAGATACAATCCACAAACCACAAGAAACTCCAGAAAAAGGAAGGGGAACAAAATACCCATGGAAGGAGTTGCGGAGACTAACTATGGAGCAGAGACTGAAGGAAGGACAATCCAGAGACTGTTCCACCTGGGAATCCTTCCCGTATTCAATCACCAAACCCAGACACTATTGTGGATGCCAGCAAGTGCTGGCTGACAGGAGCCTGATATAACTGTCTCCTGAGAGGCTCTGCCAGTGCCCAACTAATACAGAAGTAGAGGCTCACAGCCATCCATTGGACTGAGTACAGGGTCCCCAGTGAAGGAGCTAGAGAAAGGACCCAAGGAGCTGAAGGAGTTTACAGCCCCTTAGGAGGAACAACAATATGGACTAACTAGTACCCTCAGAGCTCCCAGGGACTAAACCACCAACCAAAGAGTTCACATGGTGGGACTCATGGCTTCAGCTGCATATGTAGCAGAGGATGGCCTAGTCAGTCATCAATGGGAGGAGAGGCCTTTCTTTGGTCCTGTGAAGGCTCTATGCCTCAGTGTAGGGGAATGCCAGTGTCAGGAAGCAGGAGAGGGTGGATTAGTGAGCAGGGGGAGGGGGGAAGGAACAGAGTTCTTTTTTGGAGAGGAAACCAGGAAAGGGGATATCATTTGAAATGTAAATAAAGAAAATATCTAATAAATAAATAAATAAAAATAAAAATAAATAAACTAAATAAATTGGTTAAACCTGAAAAGAAAAATGTTATAGTCAATGTCAATTTTAGTCAGATGGAACCAATTCTGGACAGAATTTAAATCATTGGTTTCATTCTAAGCCCTGACAATCTGA
Source organism: Mastomys coucha (assembly GCF_008632895.1). Taxonomy (NCBI): domain Eukaryota; kingdom Metazoa; phylum Chordata; class Mammalia; order Rodentia; family Muridae; genus Mastomys; species Mastomys coucha. The sequence goes on along the minus strand of NW_022196891.1, from coordinate 46,878,507 downwards.
GTTAGATTGATTGATACTTTATTATTCTTTAGTTTTCCAAGTGTGTTCTGCAATCCACTTTCCAGAGTGTATACAGCAAAGCATTTCTAATATATATATATATATTTCCAATATATTGCTTTCCTGTTTAAGTTTCTTTCATATACCATTGACCTAAGGCTTACAAGGCCTACTACTACTACATTTAGCACCATGATATTGTTGAATACACGTATGGTCTGTATCCCAGGGGAAACAGTCTTAATTTTACTCTCAGTTCCCATCTTTTGAACTCTAGTGAAGGGAGAGGACTGAAAGTTAGAGTGATCACATGTAGTTGATGAAGGAATCAATTATGTCTACTCAATGAAGAAACAGTAACAACAAAAATGGCTTTGGGACATGTCTGGACTGCGCTTTCTCTCTGAGTCTCAGATTATTGAACACTTATTATCATTTGCGATATCCTCTTGTTATGGTTAATTTAGACGATTACTAGGAAGGGCTAGGGAACCCAGTGACTGGAGCCTGGAGCCCGGAATCATATTTATAAGATCCATGTCTTCTACTCTGTGTCCTACTTATCTGGCTATTCATCTGCATTAATTGTAATAACCTTTGTATTAAAAATCTCAAGGAATTCCGTGAGCTGCTCAAGCAAATTAATTGAGCTGAAGGAAGAGGTTTTGTGAACTACAGTCGTCAGAAGGCAAAGTCACAACCCGGGACCTGCCACTGGCACCGAAAGTGACGTACTGGGCAGAGTAAATGATCTTTCATGTATGGCATCTGATCATGTCTCTAGATAATGCCAGAATCTAGCTGAATTTGGAGCACTGAAGCGGTGTGTACTGGCGTGGGAGAGAACACCACCACCCAGTAACTGAAAGACAGGCTGGCTCCCTGAGGCACCTAGTCACCACTCCAGTTTCCGCTGCTGCTTTGACGTCTCTGTCTCTGGGCTCCAGGCATACAGGATTGCCGTTCTCCTGTGTACAGCCTTCTTGGATCGTATGGCAGACCCAAAAAAGAGATAAAGGCAGAGTAAGCTGGGATGCATCAGGCTGAGTATGACTGTGAAAGAGGTGGGATCTGTGCTAAGATGGAGAGCACACTGAAAGGAGCTTTCTCTCTGAGTCTCGGACTACTGAACACTTCCATTATCATTTGTGACATCATTTGTGAGATCCCCTTGTTATGGTTAATTTAGAAAGCCGTTTGCCTAGTTTGGATCCATGTATGTCTTCAGCAAAGATTACTAGGAACGGCATGGTTGAGTCGGAGTCAGCACTTTTCATGGCCTCGAACCAAAACAACACATTGCCACCTTGACAACCCTACACCTTTTTGAACTTTGAAACAACGAAGAGTTACTAATATTGTCTTAAGCACTCACTCATATCAGCATCCCTGCACTTGACTCTTTCCTGTCTTCCCATATTTGATTTCCCTCTTCCCTTCTTTCATCTATCTAATATACTGATAGGCCTCAGCAATACAACTAGTATATTCTCTTAAAATTACTTCCCTAAGTATATATTTTACATTTTTCTATCTCACAGTTTAATAGTCCCCCCCCCCCACACCAATCTGCTTCTAATTGTACTCTTTAGGCAAGTTGGAATGTAAAGGTTGGAAGTGAAGATACCAGTTCTGTTTTTAAAGATGTAGGTCATAGCTGGGCAGTGGTGGTATTTTAAAAAGGTTTCGGTCAGAGTTGGGCAGTAGTGGTACATGCCTTTAATCCCAGCACTTGAGAGGCAGAGGCAGGTGGATCTCTGTAAGTTTGAGACCAGCCTGATCTGCGCAGTGAGATCCAGTACAGCCAGAGCTACACAAAGAAGCCTGTCTTGAAAAACCAATCAATCAATCAATCAATCAATCAATAAGCAGACAAATAAATGAGTAAAGAAAGAAAGAGAGAAAGAAAGAAAACATGAAAAAAGAAAAAAAGCATAGGTCAGAGAAAGCTGTGGTGGCACACTCTTATAATCCCAGCACATGAGGGAGAGGAAGGGGGAACAAGAGTTCAAGGCCAGCCTGGGATACATAAGACACGGTCTGAAGCAAGGAGTGGGAGGGTACGTCAGAGAGCATATGAGCATTCTCAGAGTCAGGCATATACAATGCTTCTTGTTCATCCCTGTTTCTATCTTTAATCTACTGTCCATTACATAAGTCATCTATGCCTACATTAGCTTTCTACCAGGGCTTTTTGGTTAATGTGTGTGTGGTTTGCCAGAAGTAAAATTACTTTTCAGATGAGCTGTTTTTAAGATGACTTTGAGACAGACTTCCAGCTTAGGTATTCTATTCTACACTACTTTATATAAACAAATGCTATCATTTGGATGCGGTTTGTTCTCCAGAAGTTTATGTGAAGAAGACTTGGTATTCAGTGTGCTGGGATTAGTGTAATGGAACCCTGAAGGGTAAGGCTCTATCCAAGATAGCTAGTCATGGAGGCTCTGCCCTCACTAATGGATTAATGCTGTCCCCCATATGTGAACCAAGTCTCATGTGGCCGGATGAATTCATGAGAGAATGAGTTGTTACAGCCAAGCACAGCATCACCGCTGAACCTTTCTTCTTCACGTGCTACTTACTCACAACTCCAAAACACGCTGACACTGTAGTGACTTACCACCAGGCTCTCACCAGAGCCAAGCAGATATTGGCGTTATCTATTGGTACATAAGGTACTGCTAGCCTCATCCCATAGAAATACCATTGTTTCGTGCAAGATCTATGGCTTTTATTGAGAGACTATTCTTCTCCTTTTGTTAGTTGAGCTATACAATCTAAGCAAGCTTAGGATGTTACGAGAGCCTTATATATGGTTACCAATAGTCTTAAAAAGTAGAGAAAAGTAGCTCCACATGAATTAGGATATGGAATCACATTAGATTAGTGAGAAAATGTCTTACTGTGTAGCCCTGTCTGCCTTGGAACTCAATGTTCAGATCAGGGTGGCCATGAACTCACAGAGATCCTCTTCCTTCTGAGTACTGATGGGATAAAAGTGTATGCCACCAATCCCAGGTTATATCTTAATATTTTGACTCTGATATATATATATATATATATATATATATATATATATATATGACAATAAATAAATTGTATCTATTTCTGTGGAATTGTAGGTTATAATGCATATTTGTTCTTTATCCTTACCCCCTGGTATACAATGCCTGTAACTCTAGAAGTCTCTGATAAGTACTTTTTATACCAGTAAAGGAACTGGTGTTGGGAGCTTGGTGGATGAGGCTTGGCTGCCATTGAATCAACTCTGGGATTAGAAAGTTGGAACACTTGACCCCACTCTCTAGGCTCAGGGGAGAGGAAAGACTGAAAGTTGAGCTGGTCACCAGTGACCAGTGACTCGCCTGGTAAGGCCTCCACAATGACGATGACATAAACTTCCAGGAAGCCTGGGCTTGCAGAGCCCCTGAAATGCTGAACACCTGGAGGTGCCCAGAAGATGGCATGCTCCTACCCCCATAGCTTGTCACATGCAGGTCTCCCAACTAGCTCTTAATTTATATACTTCTGTATTAAGTACGTACATTTAACAAAAGGAGTCAGGCGACTCAGCAGGTAAGACTTGCTGGCAAGCCCGATAATCTGAGCTTGACACGTGGCAGAAGGAGAGAAGCAACTCTTGGAAATTGTCTTCCGATCCTCCGTCTGTCCTTCGGCACACACAAACACTCCCCTCCCATCAGACACACAAAATAGATCAATAAGCAAATCTAAGAAGAAAAACTGGTTCCCTGGGTTATAAATCAGAGGTTATGAGATCATTTTATTGATATCTGGAGAAAAACAACCGTAAAGGTGTGATAAGAGTCTGAAGAGATTGATGCTGTGATCTGGCTGAGGCTTTTTTTCTTCTGTAGAGTAACAGAACTGAAGTAAATAAATAGGCTATTCATCTGGTGCCAGAGAATTAACTAGCGTAACCCCCAACCCCTGGCATACACACCTGGCTATAGAAGTAGTCAGTGCTAAGAATATTGTAGCTCTTTGTTCCTCTTACACAGACCACCAAGGCAATTCTGAAGATAACTGACTTCCACAGAGCAAAGAAAAAAAAATGAAAAATGCCCATTGTGGTCTTCTATCTTGGATGTGAGATTACAACCATAATTTAATTTTTAAATAAAAGTCTATTTTCTATACATATATAGAGAGGTTTTACCCCTAGCTAGATCTATTAGTTGCCACCAAATTATATTCTTTCCTACAGTCTCTGAGGAAATTCTGTTGTCATTGGAAATCACATTATTAATATTAATTACTACTTCATGTGATGGCGTGAACCACACTGATTTCCTCATACTCAAAATCAAGCTTTTAATTAAGGTCTTATGAACATTTTAACAAACACATAAAAATTAATGTTTAAAACTACATCTAGAGCCTGGTACGATGTCTCAGCAGTTAAGAGAACTGTCCATTCTTGCGGAGAATCAGGGTTCAAGGCACGTCCCTGATGCCTTGACAACGGTCACAGCTCACAACGGTCTGTAACTCCAATCCCAGTGGATTGCTTCTTCTTTTATGCTTCTGTAGGCACCAGGCACACATATGATACAAAGATATACATGAAAGTAAAATACTCATAATTATAATATAAAATTAATTTTAAAAACATACACATTGGCTGGGCGGTGGTGGCACACGCCTTTAATCCCAGCACTTGGGAGGCAGAGGCAGGTGAATTTCTGAGTTTGAGGCCAGCCTGGTCTACAGAGTGAGTTCCAGGACAGCCAGGGCTACACAGAGAAACCCTGTCTTGAAAAAACCAGAACCCCCCCCCCCCCCCAAAAAAAAAAACCCATACACATTGATTCAAAAACAAAGACTGTATTTCCTTTACCCTGAAAGAGGAAAATAAAAATACAAATGGATGCTTAGGAGGCTGAAGTAGGGCAGAGTTTGAGGCCAGCCTGGGCTATACTTGAGAACTTTTATACATTCCTCCCACTGCCACCAACAAAGCTTATACTTTGTATTTTTCCCATTCACCAAGGTCCTGTATTCAGTTTGTGGCTTGGCATAAACACAAATACGGTTTGGATACAAACAGAAAGGACCACCTCAAGCTAGCTGTGGTGAGGTACAGGCACTTTGCACTGCTGTTTTTGAATTCTTCTTAGTTACGGAAAATATAATCATCCAAACAAGCCTTGTGGCCTTGCCCTCTCTGTTCCACACTTCCGTTTTCATCATCCCTGTCTGTTAGAAAAGCATTTCAGGCAGAAGTCCTTGCCCCGAGGCCAAAGAGATTGTGTGGGCGCAAGTAGCTGCATGTTCACTGAATGAGAATGACTGAAGAAGTTTATAATTAGTAACTGTCTGAAAGATCTCACTCTAAGGGGGCATACCTCATGGGGCATAAGGTGCGGGTGTGTTTGGGTAGGTATTAAAAGAAACTGGGGCCAAGTTTTTGTATTACAGGCCCCTAGGTACTGTTCCAGCTAAAGAATGCATGCTCGCTGCCTTTTGATCTCTCTTTTTGCAGTGAAGAAAATGGTGTCTCAATGTTGGATGGGAGCTACTGGAATGGGATAGGATATTGAGAAGAGCAGGTTTGATGTATGAGATCACATCCTCTACCCAGGGAGGGTGGAGCTCCGACGAGCACTCCTTCATTGCATGCCAAGCCTGTAGTTTCATACGAAGCGGATGTACTTTACCTTTTGTGGAATCCTTAGTGTGCTGGCCAGTCTTACATCAACTTGACACCATCTAGAATTATCTGAAGAGAGGGGAAACTCATAAGACTCGGCTGTAAGGCATTTTCTTTAGTGATTGATGTGGGAGTCCCAGTACACGTGGACAGTGCTATCTCTGGGCTGGTGGACATAGGTTCTGTAAGAAATCAGGCTGAGCAAAAGTCATCGAAGCAAGCCAGTAACAGCATCCTTCCATAGCCTCTCCATCATCAGTTCCTGCCTTCAGCATCCTGCCCGGTTTGAATTCCTGTCCTGACTTCTTTTAATGATGATGAACAGTGATGTGGAAGTATAAGCTGATGGGGAGGCTTCCTATAGATATCAACCCGCTTTGGCATATCAAGTTGCAGTAGGACTAGGAACATCTACTGAGGCTAGATAAGGCAGCCCAGTTAGGGAACAGAGATCCAAAGGCAGGCCACAGAGTCAGAGACGGCCCCTGCTCCAGTTGTTAGGGGTTCCGTTCCACATGGAGACCAAGCTGCACATCTCTTACATACGTGTAGGAGGCCTAGGTCTGTCCCATGTATGCTCTTTGGTTGGTGGTTCAGTCTTTGTGAGCCCCCATAGGCCGAGGTAATTGATTCTGTAGCTTTTCTTGAGTTGTTGTTGACCTCTCTGGCTCCTTCAATCTTTCCCCTTTCTCTTCGAGAAGATTCCCTGAGCTTTGTCTAAGGTTGGGCTATGGGTCTCTGTGTCTGTTTCCATAAGCTGCCGGGTGAAGCCTCTCAGAGAAGAATTATTCTCCAAGTATAGCAGAATATTATGAATAGTCCCAGGGGTTAGCTCTCTCCCATGGCATGGGGTTCAAGTTAGGCCAGTCATTGGCTGCCTATTCCCTCAGTTTCTATTCCATCTTTATCCTGACAATCTTTTTTTT
>NW_022196891.1:46855095-46871569 GCF_008632895.1 Mastomys coucha | reverse complement strand
AAAGGCATGCACCGCCCGGCTTCCTGACAATCTTGTAGGCAGGACAAATTGGGTTTGAAAGGTTAGTGTTCCCATCCCACCACTGGAAGTCTTGCCTGGATATAGGAGGGAGCCATTTCAGGTTCCACATCCCCTGTGGCTAGGAGTCTTAGCTGGGGTCACCATGATAGATTCCTGTGAGTTTATCTTGTCCCAGGTTTCTGGCTCATCCATAGACACCCTCCCCCAAAGAGAAGTTCTCTCTCCTGCTATTCTCCCCACACTTGATTCCCCCACCCCCTCTCCACCAGTTATCCCTTCTTCCACTCCCTACAAGGTCTAACCTATTTCCCCTTCTCGGTGAGATTCGAGCATTCTTCCTTGGGCTCACCTTGTTACATAGCTTCTTTGAGTGTGTGGATTGTACCCACACGGTTATCTTCTACATTATGGCTCATATCCACTTATAAGTGAATAAATACCATGTGTGTTTTTTTTCTGGGTCTGGGTTACCTCACTCAGGATGATATTTTCTAGTTTCCATCCACTTGCCCACAAATTTAATGATGTCCAGCTGGGCAGTGGTGGTGCACGCCTTTAATCACAGCACTTGGGAGGCAGAGTCAGGTGGATTTCTGAGTTTGAGGCTAGCCTGGTCTACAGAGTGAGTTCCAGGACAGCCAAGGCTACACAGAAAAACCCTGTCTCAAAAAACCAAAAACCAAAAACCAAAAACCAAAAAAAAAATAAAAAAATAAAAAAAAAATAAATAAAAAAATCATGATGTCCTTTATTTTAATAGCTGTGTAGTATTCCATTGTATAAATGCACCACATTCTTTGGTTGAGGGATATATAGGTTGTTTTTTAGTTTCTGGCATTTATGAAAAAAGCTGCTCTGAACATAGTTGAGGAGTGTCCTTGTGGTATGGTGGAGCATCTTTTGAATATACCCAGGAGAGTGTAGCTGGGTCTTGAGGTACAAGTGTTCCCAATATTCTGAGAAACTGCCAAATTTATTTCCAAAGTGGTTGTACATGTTTGCACTCCCACCAGCAATGGGGAGTGTTCAGGGGAGGTAGCATGTACTGTCACTTGAGGTTTTGATCTTAGTCACTCTGAAATGTGTAAGATGGAATCTCAGAGTCGTTTTGTGTCAGAAGTCATCATAGGGCAAACTAATAAATAACAGGTGATCTTCCTGAAATGACTTTGCTTTAAATTAATATCTGTGATGAAGCTCTGTAAGGCAAGGCCCAGGAGAAAAATCATTTTTGGAAAAGATTCCTGCTATTAATATGCTTTTCCTTTTATTATTAAACATATATAACAATCACTAGGTGTCAGCTCACTCCCTTTGAGCAGATCTTTGCAGGTCTGTGAAGATGTTCTGTCTTGTAGTAATGCTATATAGACAAATGAATGACTTCTTAATTCTTAATGATGATCCTAAAAGAATTCCTAAAATTATATCAGTATTTACTAAGCTCTTTTATAGTGGAACTGCTATTAGGTATCTTCTAATAGTCAAAACTGCAATGAGAACACTTTCAATCTCCCAAGTGTCAGCAGTTAATTGCTTCTAGATGGTAACCAGACTTTCTCCTATTCCATTCCAAGAGGTTGTAAAACCATTAACCAAAGGTCACAGAAAGGGAACTAATGATTTATTATAGGTGCTAGGACCGAAGATAAAATATTAGCTGGGCTTATCTATACAAACCTTCGCTAATAACTTAGTTATGTTTTTTAACTCTCAGTGAACCTGTGGAGCTGACAGGTGATGGATGTTTAGCTAGATAATTACTCCTAATGGATATGCATGTAAACATTCACTGTTGTAAACTTCTTACTCAATTTATGATTTGAATTTGTGTAAACTTGTGATGAACTTTTTACCATGTGATCATGTATTCTGAAAGACGTTTAAGTGCTGAGGACAAAGAGAAGGAGTCAGAACTGAGCCGAGGAGAACTTTTTGGACAGAACATTTCTTAGACAATGATGCAAAGAAGAATTTCCCCTTATTCCTTTTTTTCATTCATTCCATTCCCCTTCCCCCCTTTTCTTAGAGAGCTTTCATAGGAAACTTTTTACACCTTAGTAATAAATGCTACAATCACTTTTCACAGTGCCCCTTTTTCTTCCTGAGACTTCTACTAGCAGGCTGAAAGTTAGAGCCCCGCAGTTCCTGCTCAGATAGAGCAAAGGCACCATCGCTTAATCCCCCACTTTTAGCTATAGGTGTCAGCCAGCTAAACCAGCAGCTTTTTACCCTCAGAAAGGTTTTTAGGACATTTCAGAAGTTATCATCCATCAGCATTTCAGTATAGTTAGAGAGCTAGAACAACTTGAGACCATCAATCTTTAAAGCCACACCATAGTCCTAATCTGTCTCTACCCTCTCCAGGCTGGGAGGTTCCCAGCAGTTTTAATTTCAATTTCCCCATTTACTAACCATGTTGGACATTTCTGTAAGTGTTTCACGGCCACTAGCGGTTCCTCTGTTGAGAAATCTGTTTAGCTCCATGTCTTAGTTTTTAACTGGTTCATTTGTTTCATTGATGTCTAACTTCTTGAGCTCTTTATGTATTTTGGATATTAGCCCTCTGTCAGATGTAGGATTAGTGAAAATCCTTTGTCATTCTGCCAGGCTGTTGTTTTGTCCTGTTGACAGTGTCCCTTTGCCTTGTTGGTGTTCTGTTCAGGAAGTTGTCTTCTATGCCAATGTGCTCAAAACTATTTCCTACTTTTTCTTCTATTAGATTTAATGTATTTGGTTTTATGTTGAGGTTTGATATGCTTGAACTTGAGCTTTGTTCCCAGTGATCAATGTGTATCTATTTGAATTTCTTCTACAGGCAGACATCCAGTTAGACCAGCAACATTTGTTGAATTTGCTATTTTTCCATTGTATGGTTTTTTGCTTCTTTGTAAAATAAAAATATTAAAAAAGTGTCCATAGGTGTGTGGGTTTATTTCTAGATCTTTGACTTGATTCCATTGATTAACCTGTCTGTTTTTATGCTGATATCATGTGGGTTTTTATTGTTATTGCTCTGTAGTATAGCTTTAAATCAGTGATGGTGAAATACCTCCAGTTCTTTTATTGTTCAGGATTGTTTTAGCTATCCTGGGGTTTTTGTTTTTTCATATGAAGTTGAGTATTTTTCTTTCAAGGTTTATAAAGAACTGTGTTAGAACTGTGGTGTTGGGATTGCATTGAATTTAAAGATTGAAGATTGCTTTTTGATAAGTTGACCATTTATGTTAATTCTACCAATCCATGAGCATGGGAGACCTTTCCATCTTCTGAAACCTTTTTCAGTTTCTTTCTTCAGAGACTTGAAGTTCTTGTTATTACAGTCTTTCACTTGCTTGGTTATAGTTATATTAAGGTATTTTATATTATTTTTGGCTATTGTGAAGGGTTTTGTTTCTTTAATTTTTTTCTCAGCCTGTTTATTGTTTGTATATAGGAGGGCTACTGATTTTTTTGAGTTAATTTTCTTTTCTTTTTTTTTTTTTTTTTTTTTTTTTTTTTTTTTTTTTTTTTTTTGGTTTTTTGAGACAGGGTTTCTCTGTATAGCCCTGGCTGTCCTGGAGCTCACTCTGTAAACCAGGCTGGCCTCGAACTCAGAAATCCGCCTGCCTCTGCCTCCCAAGTGCTGGGATTAAAGGCGTGCGCCACCATGCCCGGCTTGAGTTAATTTTCTATTTATCCATTTTGCTGAAGGAGTTTATAGCCTGAAGGAGTTATTTGGTAGAATTTTTGGTGTCACTTATGTATATCATCTGCAAATAGCAATACTTTGAATTTTTCTTTCCAATTTATATTCCCTTGATCTCCTTTAGTTGTCTTATTGCTTTAACTAGAACTTCAAGTAGTATATTGAATAGATAGGGAGAGAGCCCATGGGCAGCCTTGTTTTGTCCTTGATTTTAGTGGAATTTCTTTAACTTTTTCTCCATTTAATTTGATGTTGTCTATTGGCTTGATTATATTACCCTTATTGTGTTTAGGTATGTTTCTTGTATCCCTGATCTCTCCAATACTTTTAACATGAAGGGGTGTTGTATTTTGTCAAAGGCTTTTTCAGCATCTAATGAGATGATCATGTGATTTTATTTCAATTTGTTTATATGGTGGATTATGTTGATGAATATTCATATATTGGCCTATCCATTCCTCTCTGGGATGAAGCCTACTTGATCATGGTGGATGGTGTTTTCAGTGTCTTCTTGAATTCGGTTTGTGAATATTTTATTGAGTTTTTCATATGTACATATGTTCCCAATGTTTTATAAGGGAAATTGGCCTGAAATTCTCTTTATTGAGTTTTTATGTGGTTTAGGTATCAGAATGACTGTGGCCTTATAGAATGAGTTTGGCAGTGTTCCTTCTGTTTCTACTTTGTGGAATAGTTTGAGGAGTATTGGTATTAGTTCTTTGAAAGTCTGGTAGAATCTGCACTGAAACCATCTGTCTGTGGGCTTTTTATTTTATTGTTGTTGTTGAGAGACTTTTAATTACTGCTTCTATTCCCTTAGATGTTATAGGGCTATTTAAATAGTTTAACTGATCTTGATTTAAGTTTGGTGAATTATATCTATCGAGATAATCACCCATTTTATATAGATTTTTCCAATTTTGTGGAGTATAGGCTTTTGAAGTAAGACCTAATGATTTTTTTTGGGTTTCCTCAGTGTGTGTTGTTATGCCACTCTTTCCTTTTCTGATTTTCTTAATTTGAACATTTTCTCTCTGCCTTTTAGTTAGTTTGTCTATCTTGTTGATTTTCTTAAAAAATTAGCTCTTGTCTTTGTTGATTTTTTTTGTATTATTCTCTTTGTTTCTAATTTATTGATCTCAGCCTTCAGTTTGATTATTTCTTACCATCTACTCCTCTTGGATGTGTTTGCCTCTTTTTGTTTTAGAGCTTTCAGGTGTGCTGTTAAGTTGCTATAATGGGATCTCTCCAATTTCTTCATGAAGGTACTTGGTGCAATGAACTCTCCTCTTAGCACTGCTTTCATTGTGTCCCATAAGTTTGGGATTGGTGTGCCTTCATTTTCATTGTATTCCAGAAAGTCTTTAATTTCTTTCTGCTGCTGGTAGAAATCAGTCAGATGATAAAATGCTGCTTGTAAGTTCTGGGGGCTCGGGGTATCAGTCAGTACTAGTTGGTGCCTGTTGATGCAAAGTTCTGAGGTGTGATGAGATTCACAGCTGTTTGGTTCCAACAATTCTGTCTTCCTTCCCATCATCTTCCCAAATGTCAATCTTCAGCTTGGAACTCATTTTCCATAGTACCCATAAAAAAGCCTCTAACTTCTCACCAGTGGCAAAAGGATGTCAATTCCTGAGGAAGAAAATGACAGGGGTTTCCCCACCCAAACTTCATTTCTGTCTCCCTGGCTCCAATTGGTTTTTCTGAACTAAGAACAGTAAACAGGAGGTACAATCATGTTGGTTATCTACAGCTGAGCTGATTTCAAAGCAGGGGACCAGGAAACTGTGCATCAACAAAAGTAGAAGTAGCCCTTGAAAAATAAATATACATGGTAGCAAGGCAACCATGTCAACACTGTATGGGAATATTCAAGGCAGTGGAAATAACTTGGAAAAGTACAAGGGGAGCCAGAGAGCATATCCGGTTCAAGCTTGACCTTGAAAGTGATTGATATGGCTGGAATCCAGAAGATTTGGTAGGTAACAGGAACAAATGGTGTTTAAAAGGTAGGCAGGTATCAGATTTTAAAGACACAATAAGAACTTTATTCTTTGTAATACTCTAATTTTAAATTAAAATATGACATTATTTTTCCCTTTCTCCAACCCCTTGCATTTCCCCTTTAGTACCAATGATTCTTAAATTCATGGCATTTAAAAAAAGTTGTTATTGTTATCCATCCTCTCAAATGCCTCTCAAATTCTCTTGAAAAATGCCTCTTTTTCTTTAATTGTCTTGTTACATATAAATGCACAAATATACAGCTATAACCTATTGGGTCCTTTTTAATGTATGTACATGACTTCAGAACTGTTCACATGATACTGGATAACCAATGAGGGGGCTCATCCTGGGAAAGACTAACTTTTCTCTCAGCAGGCCTTAGTCGCCTATTTGTTCTTTGTCTAGGTATGAAATTTCCCTATTGTTTGGGTCTTGTATAGGTAGCCCATGGGTGAAGCTTCTTTATCATTTCTAGGAGACACAATCCTAGGAGTTGAATTGTAAATGTAGTCCTTGGGGCTGGGCACCCCATGGTCAGCTGGTCTCTGCATCTTGACCAGTTGTGGTTTTGTGTAATGGTCTCTGTTACAAAGAGAAGCTTCTTTGATGAAGGGTGGGAGCTACACTTACCTGTGAGTCTAAGAATAAACATTAAATACAGTTAGGAATTGTACTGGTTTAGTAAGAGCTTGGTAGTAGGTTCTTTTCTAAGATCTATGACTTTACTAGCGCCATATTGTTGGCTCGGTTTCCACTAGTTCCCTTCTGTCGAGTAGAACTTAAGTCCAATTAGACAGCTACTGGTTACTGCCAGGATACAAATGCCACTGTTGCACTTTTAGGAATATCTTGCCAGAATGGTTATTGTGACGTATAGACTTCACAGCTAGGTAAGATTGGTTGCTCCCCTCCCTTGGCAGGTTCGATAGCGCCTTCCAGGACTATGAAAGTTAGTCCTCAGAGACTTTCAGTCCAAATCCTAAGATCTGTCTAGTCCTAAGTCCAAAATGTATGGTTTCTTCAACAATAGGAACATACCTCTAACCCGTGGAAAGCAAGGGGAGGTAACAGTAATAGTCTATATTGTTTTGGGAATCTCTAGACTGACAACTCAAAGGGAACTTCTCATACCTGGTACTATGGATTTTATTACACAGTCTATGGCTCTTTGGGGAATATTGTTCACCTAAGTGGCTTACCTTCATTTAAACCATATATGTTTACACCTATGCTTATATTTACTATAGACAATTTTAGGTAAATAAAAATATGGTTCCTTAGGGATTTTTCAAATATCTCCCCTCCTTCTCTTGTATTAGCTTTTCTCCTGCCTTCAATTAAAGACACTGCCCTTATTTTTCTTATTTCTCCTTCCATATTACTTTTATACTGTTATTTCTTTTGTAGAAATTACTTACTTAGTCAATTAATTGATTGCTTTTCAAGACAGCCCTAGCTGTCCTGGAACTCATTTTGTAGACCAGGCTTTCCTCTAACTCAGAGATTCTCCTGCCTCTGCTTCCAGAGTGCTGGGATTAAAGGCATGTGCCACCACTACCCAATAGAACTTTATTCTTTAGACAATTCTGAACTCATAAATGATTTTAATAAGAGGAATGACTGCAAGGCAAAGGGGGTAAAGGGTCCAAGCTCAATTTTGGGTTTGAAAACTTACCCCAAACCACCAGACCCTGAGCTCAAAATCCCCCCAATTTCTGGCTTGCCCCTGAGCTCAGGATTTGAAATTTCACTAGTTCCCACCCTGGAAAGCTTCCCCCTCAAGAAGCCCTACTTAAGCCTTTCTCCTGCTCACTTCCTTGCTTCTTGCCTGAGTAGAGGTAGCTTCTGTTTGTGTCTTTCCCAATAAATCTTTTGTGTGAGGCTTGTTGTACTGTATGACTTGGTGTTATTCATTTTCTCCCAATAGCCAGGATGCCTTTCCCTTCAGAGCTATAACACTTGTGTAGGGGAGGACTTTCCCACCAGAGCTGCAACACCACATCTATTGGTACCTTTTACCCCTCAGAACTTCAACACTTACAGTGAGAACACTTATAGTGAGAACTGTGATTTCCCAGGCAGATTAATGGGTAACTTGTCAAAATATTGATGTGTTGCCCCGGAGAAGAGCACTTACTAGAATATGCAAAACCCCGGGTTTGATTCCCAGGGCAAAAAGGGGTGAGGGGAAGGATCCTGCTTCCACAAATGCTATGGTGACAGGAGAAAGACAGAGAGAAAGTTTACAACAAGAACACTGTTTTGGGGCAACAGTTTTGTTACCTGGGAGCACAGTTTGTAATAGAATAGAGTATATTTTCTGGTTACGAGGATCAAGTTAAGTATGAGATTGTTTAACACATTGCTTTTCACACTCGCAAATGCTGGCTTGTAATTTCATTCACACTACTTACTGTGCAAACTCATTGAACTATTTGCTTTTTTTTTTTTTTTTTAAAGATTTACTTATTTACATTATGTGTATGAGAACATTGTAGGTGTACAGATGGCTGAGAGACATCATGTGGCTGCTGGGAATTGAACTCAGGACCTCTGCTCCAGCCCCGCTCACTCCTGCATAATTCACTGTAGCTGTCTTCAGACACACCAGAAGAGGGCGTCAGATCTCATCACGGATGTTTGTGAGCCACCATGTGGATGCTGGGATCTGAACTCAGGACCTTCGGAAGAGTAGTCAGTGCTCTTACCCGCTGACCCATCTCGCCAGTCCCGAACTATTTGCTTTAAATAAGAGCCTGTTTCCTTACTATGCCTTAGTACATATGGTATAAGAACCAAATAAAGTCATACTTTGATTATTCACAGTTGCAAAATGAGACTCTAATGGAACAAGTGGCTATAATTGATATGCGAAATATGTTACACTGAGAGTGGTAGGAAGGGTAAAGACATACTTTCAGACTAACAGGGAATTTCTATTATAGAGCAACAACAGAAATCTAGTATGTTCTATTTTAGATCCCACTGTCTCAACAAACCCCACACCACAAACTTGCCTTTGCTGTAGAATTTACTTACTTACTACTCTGCTGCTGCTGCTGCTGCTGAGACAGATCCTCGCTCTTCAGACTAGACTAACCCGGAACTCACAAAGTTCACGCTTAGAATATTTTCTTAAGTGAGAAACAATCTTTCCCTGAAATAGGGCATGTGTTTAAAAAAACGTACAAAGAATTATCTGGTGGTGTTTCCTCCTCTGTGGGGTGTGTGTGTGTGTGTGTGTGTGTGTGTGTGTGTGTTCCTGCAGATCCAACAAAGGGAGTGTATGGCTCATTTTGATCTAATTTGATCTATGCTTCAAGTTTTTGCTATGATAACTGGGTGGGCGATGATTTCATATTCCTAGGAAGGAGATGCTTTGGAAGAGAGTGAGGATTAGATTTCATTTCAAGTTTTGGACATTTTACTCTTGAATTTTTGAAAATGTATGCAAGCTGAGCTGCCAGAGAAGAAATTGATCTCCATGAGTCTTGAACCTAAAAATAAAAGTGTGGGGGGTGGAGCAAGCTCACTGGGCAGGAGTGTTTGCTGTGCAACCATGAGGATCTGCGTTTGGAGCTAGCTCACACATAAAAGTTTATACAGTTCTGCTTACTCAACTTGGTATTTTATTTACTTTCTTTAAATAACTGGTTACCTAGAATCTAACTGAGCAGATTTATGACTAAAAGCCCACGTTGATTATTACAAGTAGCTGTCTGGGGTGAGTTTCCTTTGCTATTGATAGTACTACTTAAACAAATAACCTTTTCAACATAAGTCATAAGTGGACTCTGAGTAAATGAACATACAGACAAGGAAATTTATTTTTATAGTATATGTATTAGTTTAATTCTAAGGAATGTTTAACATGACCTGTTCTGTTTCAGGGATACACACACACACATGCACATACATACACACTTATATACCCTTACACAAAAATTCACAGGAACACACATGCAAGCAGGATCACATACACACACACACACACACACACACACACACACACACACACACGAACACACACACCAGGGAAATATAGGAATATGTGACTCAGGCTTTAGCCTGCTTACTCCAGTCCATACAAAGGCTCATCCTTTATTTATTTATTTACTTACTAATTTATTTATTATTTTTTGGATTTTTTTCTTTCTTTTCTTTCTTTTTTCTTTTCCTTTCTTTTTATTAGATATTTTCTTTATTTACATTTCAAATGTTATCCTCGTTCCTGGTTTCCCCTATGAAAACCCCTTATTCCATCCCCCCTCCCTCATGGCCTGGGTCTCTCTGCTGCTGATGCCTGGGGCTGTGTGACATATTAGTTAAAAGGAAGCAATGTATAGTTGTGAGTTATTTTATTGTAGGAAAGAGAAAAGAAACTGGAGACCATGACCATGTGGAGAGAAAGAAAGGAGATGAAGGAGAGGAGAAGAGAAGGAAAGAGAGAGAGAGGAAAAAAGCAAGAGAGGAAGAGAGCAGGAGAGGAAACAAGAGAACAAGAAAGAAGAGTAAGAGGGAAGAGCAAGAGAGAGAGAGAGAAGGGGGCAAACCACCTCTTATGTTGTGAGGTGGGGTTATCTGTCTGTGGGGAGGTGCATTCCTGGCTGTGATCAATGACTGGGGGTAGGGGTCCAGCTAGAATGCTGGGGGCTTGGGGATTGTCTATGTGACAGAACACACATCTCCTGCAGGGGCTGTGAGAAGTTGTGACTAAAACAGGAGCCAGGGACCCAGGAGTCATGGCTGAACTTCTTATGTCCCTTGCAGGCAGAATTATTGCCCACTGGATCACTGGGGTTCCAGACTTATACTCGATTGGGCCAAGGTTGCCTGAACAGACCACTGTTCCACTCTTCCCCCTGCTCACCAACCCATCCACACCTACTTTCCTGTCCTGGTATTCCCCTACACTAGGGTATTGAGCCTTCACAGGACCAAGGGTCTCTCCTCCCATTGATGTCCAACAAGGCCATCCTCTGCTACATACGCATCTGGAGCTATGGGTCCCTCCATGTGTACTCTTTGGTTGGTGGTTTAGTCCCTGGGAGCTCTGAGAGTATTGGTTGGTTATGTTGTTCCTCCTATGGGGCTGCAAGCTCCTTCAGCTCCTTCGGACTTTTCTCTAGCTCCTTCATGGGGGACCTTGTGCTCAGTCCAATGGTTGGCTGTGAGCATCCACCTCTGTATTTGTCAGGCTCTGGCAGAGTCTCTCAGGAGACAGCTAGATCAGGCTCCTGTCAGCAAGCACTTGTTGGCATTCAGAATAGTGTCTGGGTTTGGTGACTATATATGGGATAGATCCCCAGGTCGGGCAGTTTCTGGATGGTCTTTCCTTCAGTCTCTACTCCACACTATACTCTCCTGCCATGGGTATTTTGTTCCTCCTTCTAAGAAGGATCAAAGTATCCATACTTTGGTCTTCCTTCTTCTTGAGCTTCATTTGGTTTGTGAATTGTATCTTGGGTATTCTGAGCTTCTGGGCTAATAGCCACATATCAGTGAGTGCATACCATGTGAATTCTTTTGTGACTGGGTTACCTCACTCAGGATGATCTTTTCTAGTTCCATCCATTTGCCTAAGAATTTCATGAAGTCATTGTTTTTAATCACTGAGTAGTACTCGATTGTGTAAATGTACCACACTTTTTAAAACTTTTATTCCATTATGATGAGAAAAGTTACATGATTTCAATTTATCTGAATTTGTTAGTATTTAAAAACATATTTTAAGTAAATAGAATTAAATCACATTCTTGTTTCCCTTTTGTACCCCAACTCCTCCCAGAGACACCCCTTCAATACCTACAATATCTTTTTTTGTCATATTCTTTAAAATTTATAAAATATTATAACAATTAAAATGAGTATTATATAGTTGTTTGATATAAAACAACAATCAAATTAACAGTCTTATGTAGATGCTTGTCTACAGCAATACTGAAAATATATACATTTTTCTCAATATAAATTTTAAATAACTCCAAACATATTAACTGTATATTTCAAAATAATACACCACTACTAGTATTTTCTTAAATGAACATAAATATATAAAGTCTTTTTGTTTGTTTGTTTGTTTTGTATTTAGTAGAACTTTAAATCTTGGCTCTTACTGTGGTACAAGCCCAAAGTAAAAACAATTTTTAGATGTTGGAATTCATAATAATAAGGTTGTACTTCAATGACCCTCACATCACCAAAGCATTTTACCTCCATCGTAGCTAAGCTGAGAGTTGACAGTTCTGCTGATCCGAGGAATGAATTGTAGGCATGATTTTTGGATAGAGACTTCCTGCTATGGTCAAAACTATTTGACTTGAGTGAGTGTCTTTATTCTCAGCCCACAGAGAACAGGTTACATTCATTTAAGAAATGGTGTGTGTATTAAGATGGTCTATCCATAAAGTCATTCACAAACTGTTTGAATGAACAATGGTTCTGCTTGGAGGATGGCACAGACATTAGGTGTGGTTAAGAATCTGGTTCATTAGCTGTGATAATTAGGAGAAGCATTCATCTCAGAGAAAGAGTAGCTTATAAAGTCCTCTTCTTCAAACTTGATACAAGAACTACAAATGTCAAGCAAAGCATTCAGTCTCACTCTTTGTTGTTCTCTTTCCTACAAGCCACCTCCCAAGTTAAATGTCTACATCTCCCTTGGGCATATAAATACTTTTGAGATATATAAGCTGTTCTGAAAACCATAGTATAGTGTAAAAACGTGAAATAAACAATAAACAATGCTACTAACAGAGAGGCTGAGATAGGAAAAGCAAGATTTCATGACCCTTATGTTGTACACAGCAAGACACTTTCACAAACAAGCTGAAAGTGTATATAGATTGTACAATATTGGACCTATTTCTCCCATTATCAAATCAGAGAGATCATTGAATGACAATCAACAAATTTCTAATTCCTCATATTTTTGGATTTCAATCGATTAGGATATGTTGGTAATATTAATTTTCATATTAAGATACTAAGAAAAGGTAATTGTCACTTCCTGTTGTTTTTGTGTGGAAGAACAAGAAGAGGTGGAATTAGGTTTGTGTGGATTTGTTGAAAGATTACTTTCTTGATTCTTCTAGGGTGTAGTTTTGCTCCTTATGTTGATGTTTTCCATCCATTATCCTTTGTAGGGCTGGATTTGTGGAAAGATATTGTGTAAATTTTGTTTTGTCATAGGATATCTTGTTTTCTCCATCTATGGTAATTGAGAGTTTTGCTGGGTATAGTAGCCTGGGCTGGCATTTGTGTTCTTGTAGGGTCTGTATTATAGGGGGCCATCCTGTAGCCGGCCAGCAGCCACAAATACGAATGGGTTTTCTGGAATGGGGTCAGGGACCTGGAAAGCCATATTTATGTACCAGAACCACGCAGAAGGTTCGTAAATAACTGGCCAAACACAGATGTGTATCAATCAGCCATCTTTCATTCAATACCCTTTTGTTACAAGTGAAACCAGGTAGTGTAGGTAAGGCAAACCCCCTCCCCCAAGTTCGTCAGCATCTTGGCCCAATCAGCAACTCCTCCTTCAGTCTCTGGAGGTGGGACTTCCGGCATAACTTGAACTTGGAGAGAGGCGTGGCAATTAGGAGGTAGGCAGAGAGGTGTGGTTATCTGTGGCAAGACGAGGTCTGAAGAATTAGAACTCACTTGAAGGAGGGTTACACTGTATGACATCTGCCCAGGATCTTCTAGCTTTCATAGTCTCTGGTGAGAAGTCTGCTGTAATTCTGCCTTTATATGTTACTTGCCTTTTTTCCGTATTGCTTTTAAAATTCTTTCTTTGTTTAGTGCATTTGGTGTTTTTATTATTATGAGGCAGGAGGAATTTCTTTTCTGGTCCAGTCTATTTGGAGTTCTGTAGGCTTCTTTTATGTTCATGAGCATCTCTTTCTTTAGGTTAGGGAAGTTTTCTTCTATAATTTTGTTGAAGATAGTTACTGGCCCATTCATTACCTTGGGAGTCTTCACTCTCTTCTATACCTATTATCCTTAGGTTTGGTCTTCTCAGTGCATCCTGGATTTCCTGGATGTTTTGGGTTAGGAGCTTTTTGCTTTTTGCATTTTCTTTGACTGCTGTGCCAATGCTCTCTATGGTGTCTTCTGCCCCTGAAACTCTCTCTTCTATCTCTTGTATTCTGTTGGTGATGCTTGCAACTATGACTCCTGATTTCTTTCCTAGGTTTTGTATCTCCAGGGTTGTCTCTCTTTCTGTTTTCTTTATTGTTTCTATTTCCATTTTTAGATTCTGGATGGCTTTGTTCATTTCCTTCACCTGTTTGATTGTGTTTTCCTGTAGTTCTTTCAGGGATTTTTGTGTTTCCTCTTTAAGAGCTTCTAGCTGTTTACCTGTGTTATCCTATATTTCTTTGAGGGTGCTATTTATGTCTTTTCTAAAGTCCTGTATCATCACCATGAGAAGTGATTTTTAGATCTGAATCTTGCTTTTCCGGTATGATGGTGTGTCTAGGACTTGCTATGGTGGGAGAATTAGGTTCTGATGATGCCAAGTAATCTTGTTGTTATTTTCTTATACTTCCCCCCACCCCTTGCCATCTGGTTATCTCTAGTGCTACCTGCCCTTGCTAAATTTGACTGGAGCCTGTCCTTCCTGTGATCCTGGTTGTGTTAGAACTCCTCAGAGTCAAGCTGTCTCTGTGAGCCTGTGATTCTGGGATCCTGTGATCCTGGGCTTGTTAGAGCACCTGGGAGTGCAGCAGCTTCCTCTGGGTGTTGTGGGACTGACTGCGGAGCCTGTGCCCAAGGTCTGCTCAGGACAGCACCCCAGAGAGACCGGTGTACCACATTTTCTGTATCCATTCATCTGTTGAGGGACATCTGGGTTCTTTCCAGTTTCTGGCTATTATAAATAAGGCTGCTATGAACATAGTGGAGGATGTGTCCTTAGTTCATGTAGGAACATCTTCTGGGTATATGTGCAGGAGTGGTATAGCTGGGTCCTCTGGTAGTACTATGTCCAATTTTCTGAGGAACCACCAAACTGATTTCCAGAGTGGTTGTACCAGCTTGCAATCCCACCAGCAGTGGAGGAATGTTCCTCTTTCTCCACATCCTCTCCAGTATCTGCTGTCACCTGAAATTTTTTTATTTAAAATTATATTTATCACAAATGTAAGATAAAAGTTCATTAAGCTACAAAGTCTTATGTTTGCTATTTACATTTTGATGATGATCTTCGTCTAAAACAGATTCTAGAAAGATTAAATTTTATTTCTTTTTTATTGATTTAAGTTTTATTGCATTATGATGAGAAAAGATACATGATTTCAATATATCTGAATTTGTTAACATTTAAAAACATATTTTAAGTAAATAGAATTAAATCACATTCTTGTTTCCCTTTTGTATCCCAACTCCTCCTAGAGATCCCCCTTCAATACCTACAATACCTTTTTTCATATTCTTTAAAATTTATAAAATATTATAACAATAAAAATGAATATTATAAAAGTTGTTTGAAATAAAACAACAATCAGTTTAACAGTCTTATGTAGATGCTTGTCTACAGCAATACTGAAAATATATGTTCTTCTCAATATAAATTTTAAATAACTCCAAACATATTAACTGTATATTTCAAAATAATACATCACTACTAGTATTTTCTTAAATGAACATAAATATATAAAGTCGTTTTGTTTGTTTGTTTGTTTTGTGTTTAGTAGAGCTTAAAATCTTGGCTCTTACTGTGGTACAAGCCGAAAATAAGAACAATTTTTAGACATTGGATTTCATTGTAATAAGGCTGTACTTCAATGACCCTCACATCACCAAAGCATTTTACCTCCATTGTAGCTAAGCTAAGAGTTGACAGTTAGGCACGGTTTTTGGATACAGACTTCCTGCTATGGTCAAAGCTTTTTGACTTGAGTGAGTGTCTTTATTCTCAGCCCACAAAGAACAGGTTACATTCATTTAAGAAATGGTGTAGGCATTAAGATGGTCTATCCATAAAGTCATTCACCAACTGTTTCAACGAACAATGTTTCTGCTTGGAGGGTGGCACAGACATTAGGTGAGGGTAAGAATCTGGTTCATTGTGATTATTTGGAAAAGCATTCATCTCAGAGAAAGAGCAACTTATAAAGTCCTCTTCTTCAAAATTGATACAAGAGTTACAAACATCAAGCAAAGTATTCAGACTCACTCTTTGTTGTTCTCTTACAAGCTACCTCCCAAGTTAATTGTTTACATTTCTTTTGGCTGAAATATTTACATATTGGCTGTTCTGAAAACCATTGTATAGTGTAAAAACATGAAATAAACAATACTATTAGTAGAGAGGCTGAGATAGGAGAATGCCATGGACTGGGTTCACTGCGGGCAGAAGCAGCATGATTTCAAGACCACTATGTGATACTCGGCAAGACACTGCCACGTACAAACAAACAGAAAGTGTATATGGATTGTACAATATTGGACCTATTTCTCCAATTACCAAATTAGAGAGACCACTGGGAGACAGCTAACAAATTTTCTAATTCCTCATATTTTTGGATTTCAATCGATTAGGATAGGTTGGTAATATTAATTTCATATTAAGATATTAAGAAAAGGTAATTGTCATTTCCTGTTGTTTTTGCAAGATAGGGTTTCTCTGTACAGCCCTGGCTGTCCTGGAACTCACTCTGTAGACCAGGCTGGCCTCAAATTCAGAAATCTGCCTGCCTATGCCTCCCAAGTACTGGGATTAAAAACGTGTACCAAAACTGCTGGCTTTTTTTT
>NW_022196891.1:46840361-46855085 GCF_008632895.1 Mastomys coucha | reverse complement strand
TTTTTTTGGTCATCCTTTGGTTCTTAAAACTCAGAGCTTACTCATGTCTACCTTTCTCTCTTTGCTCCCCTTTTGTACAGTTTGTGACATCACCTCTATTTCTCTTTCCCCATATTCTGTAATCCAAATCTTTAACATTTTAGAATCCGTTCACATGCTGACTCTGTCAAAACAGAGTTCCTGGCTTCAGAAACCATCAGTTATTCCATTTCTTTTGACACATTTGTAACCAGAGTTATTCAGGCTCTGAGCCCTAATGTCCCCTTCTCTTTCTACCTCTCTAAGATCATGTCTTTCTTTCCTTCCTCTATTACAGGTAGAATTGACAGGTGGCTGCTGCCCATTGTGATGAGCTGTACTGTCAAACTGTCAAGAGCATTGTTCTTTCTCATTTTCATGCTATTTATTGTAGAAATGAAAGTAGGTGAGATGATTTCTTCTTTCACAAAGATGTGTTTTTAAGAGGCTAAGGTAAGACATCAGTTTATTATCATGTGTAGTCCTTACATAGTTTGTCAATATTCATTTTACTAGAGGAGGGAGGGATTTTTAAATGCTGTTTTTTTTTCTTTACCTCTTCCCTTGCCTTGAATAAAATACCAGACACTGCTCAAGGTATGGATATGAGGTTTAATTTCTCTATTTTCAATAGGGTTTCTGTAGCACAGTCTGATTTCAAACTCAATGTCATTTAGTCTAATTTTGTTTCTAAAGGCACGAATAAGATTAGTATGCCTACATTAGGCACATGGTTTTAATAATTGGGTTTGCCTCCCAGATGAAAAAAACATATTTTTTGTGGGTGTATGTGTCTTTGTCTGTCTGTCTGCCTGAACCCATGGCACATGTATGCAGGTACTGTGGTATCCAGAAAAGAATATCAGATCACTTGGAGCTGGAGTTTAAAGGCAGATACAAGCTGCCTGATGGGGATGTTGCAAATTGAACTGAGGTCCTCTGTAAGAGCAAGAAATGGTCTTAATCATGGATCCATCACTCCAACTGCACAGATGCATTTTTCAAGAGTAACATCTGCTGTTTTGGACTGGATCTGGTCAGAGGAGCCAAGATATCTGACACTATATTTTAACATGTTTCTGCTGCATCCTAGTTCTAACTCTGTCCTGCCTGCCTCAATGATTTTCCCAGCAAAAGTAGGTTTTAATGTTTATTTAGTGTTTTTGTTATGCCTAGAAAATGTTCCCTGTTATTGAAGGACTAGTGGAAGTAGATATGCTCTTTTGTATTTTTTTTTGTTTTATTGAAAATATATTCTTTTTTCTACCCAATATATCCTGATTACAATTTACCCTACCTCTGCTCCTTCCATATCCTCCCTGCCCTTCCTTCCTACCTGAATCAACTCCCTTTCAGCCTTTCATTAGAAAAGAACAGGTTTCTAAGAGATAAACAGAGTTGAACAAGACGAACAAACAGAAGGAAAAGCATTCAAGAGAAGGCACAAGAATCAGAGACCCACTCACTTGCACACTTGGGAATCCTATAAAACACTCTAAACCGAAAGCTATAAGATAAGTGCAGGCCCCCTGCATGGTGCTTAAGTCTCTGGGAGTTAGCTGTGCTAATGCTGATTTAGAGAGCCTTGTTTTCTTGCTGTCCTCAATCCTCTTGAGAAATGTAAACCTTCTGTCCCCTCTTCTGTGGGTTCCCTGAGATCTGAGAAGAAGGAGGAGGCATCACGTTTAGGGATGAGTGTTCCAGGGTCTCTGTAATGTATGGCTCTGTATTTGTTACTATTGCTGTAGGAGGAAGCTTCTCTGATAATGGCTAAACAACGCACTGATAAATGAGAATAGCAGGATATCACTAAGAGTCACTTTATCAGTATGTTTTTTAATTTTTATTTTTAATTAGACCAGTATTTGATTTTACCATAGGTCCCTGGGTTATCTAGTCTCTGGTTCTTGGTTACCCAAGCAGTGTTGAGTATGGAGGAGCCTATCTTGTGGAGTGGGCCTTAAGTCAAATCAGATATTGGTGGGTTATTCCCACAAGCTTAGTGCCACCATTGCCCTGGCATGTCTTCCAGTCAGGACACCACTGTGGATTAGAGGGTTTGTGACTGGCTTGGTGTTTATGTTTTGCTAGCCTGCAGTATACCTTCCTATACTAAAGACACTGGAACTTAGTGGTGAAGTGTCTATGTGTCCACCAGCTGACCTCTCCGTATTTATCCTTCTGAGTCTGAGATAACCTCACTCATGATGTCTTCTTGTGTTGTTTTGTTTTGTTTTTCTACTTTCATCCACTTGCCTGCATATTTCATGATGCCATTTTAAATGACTGAGTATCACTCCATTGTGTAAATGTATTATGTTTTCTTTATCTATTCTGATGAGGGACA
Organism: Mastomys coucha; assembly: GCF_008632895.1. Taxonomy (NCBI): domain Eukaryota; kingdom Metazoa; phylum Chordata; class Mammalia; order Rodentia; family Muridae; genus Mastomys; species Mastomys coucha. The sequence continues at coordinate 46,852,720 of NW_022196891.1, read as the reverse complement.
TCTAGGTTGTTTCTAGTTTCTGGCTATTATGAATAGAGCAGCAATAAACGTGATCAAGGAAATAAATGTCTATGTGGTAGGATGAAGCATCCTTTGGGTATATGCCCAAGAGTGGTATAGCTGGATCATGAGGTAGCTTGATTCTTGTTTTGCTTAAGGAAATATCATACTGATTTCCATAGCGTCTGTACAAATTTATACTCCCACCAGTAATGGAGTAGTGTTCCCCTGGCTGCATGTCCTCGCCGGCGTGAGCTGCCATTTGTTTATTGTCTTTAGCCATTCTAACAGGGGTAAGATGAGATGTCAGAGTAGTTTTGATTTGCATTGCGCTGCCTAAGGGAGCTGGATATTTCTTTAAGTGTGTCTCAAACATTTGAGTTTCTTCTTACTGAAAATTCTCTGTTTAAATCTTTACCCCATTTGAAAACTAGATTGTTTTTTTTTTTTGATATCTAGGCTTAAAGTTTTTTTTTTTTTAAATGTATTTTGGATATTAGTTCTCTCCTGGTTGTGTGGTTGCTAAAGAGTGTTTTCCCATGAGATTCCACATATTAATTGTGGATATCCGTGCCTGTGCTAGTGAGATGGCTCAGGAGGTAAGGATGCTAAACCTAACTTTTGAGCTTAGTTCACTGGTATTGACATGGTGGCAGGAAAGAGCCAACTCATGCAAGCTGCCCTATCTTCTCCAAAAGTAACCACTCACAACACAAAAAGGACACAGACCTAATAAAGAAGTAAACAGAAAAGTAAATATTTCTACTTTCTAGAAAACATTTCTTTTTAAACAAGAAAGATTTTCATGGGCTCCTTAGAAACCCTTTTAACTGATAAACATTTTTCTTGAGTCTCAACCCAACATTTTCCAGAGATAAGATAATTGTTGGAACCAGAGCCAGACCAGTTCTTGAAGCCAAGAAATACTAGCTTAGAACAGAGAGTCAGAGATGCAGGGATGAGTCCCTCCTTTATTGCTCTGTCTGTGGCTTTGGATGACTTGTCTCTGTAAATTCACAGTGAGAGTATTAGTAGTAAAGCAAATATCATGAGATAAATTATAATATTAAGGAATAAACAATAGACTTTTAGGTCCAAAGAAAATCTGGAACGTCACAACTATCATTCAGCTACTACCATTATTTTGATGGATCCTCTTTTCAATTTATAATATTTTGGATACAATAACACAGGGCTTTTGGCTTCGGAATTTTATAATGGTCTGGTTTTGGTGGTGGAGATCACAATTTGAACTCAGAATCAATGAATATACAACTCCCATCTCAATCTGTACAAAACATAGCTTCCAAAGTTGCATGGAGAGAAAGTGCAGGAAAAGAGAATATTTTCCTGATACACCTGTAACATAGATGCCAGAGGCAGAACCATCTGCAATTTTTGTTGTTTTCATTGTTAATTTGTTGGTTGATGCAGAATCTTTGCCCTGGGCTGGTGTGGAACTTCCTGTGTAGACCAGATTGGCCTTGATGTTGACGTTGAATTGATCTACCCTCAGCTCTGTCTCAAGGACGAAGATTGCAAATAGAGGTCTCCAGACCCCGCACTACAACACATTTCAAAAATATTTACACTAGCTAGTATTAAGTCTCAAACCTGGGACAAATGGCTGCGGTGCCTATTTACCTTATCAGAGTGGGCTGGGCTGGCCTCGCCCTCCCAGCATCCCTCAGTCCTTACCTGTTACAAGGTATGGCTGGCATACTCCACAAAGTCCCCTAAACTTTCCAGTCCCGCAGCTGGGCTGCCCTTCCCCCAGAGGCTTTCCCTATATAATCCAGTCATTTTGGTTACCCACCTCTTTTGTACCTTTGACCTCCCAGCAGATGTACTTGGTCTCCCTCTCTCTTTCCTTCCCCCTCTCCCAACATGGCTCAGGGTCATGATCACTCTGTCTGACTCTGGCTATGCTCTCCTGCATAGCTATCATAAACTCTCTCCAACACCATGCCTTAGGAGTAGTTGTATCCTTTTCCTTCCCTTTTTATTAATTTTGTTCGTTCAGCTAGGCCCCTATAAAAGTCCTGAAACTTACTGCAAAATTATTATTATTATTATTTTTACAATTATTTCTCTGTAGAGCCACATGGGGAGAGATAACTAAAATTAAGAGGCATTTGAGGGATTGAAAACCTAATACAGTAGAAACTTCCTAAAATATATACATATATGGGTAATCTAAATGAAATCCCCAAACAATGGGGGAGGCAGCGCTCCAACTGGTCATCTCTTGTCCCCAAATGACGCTTCCAGTACCAGAATTGGGTTACAACTGCTTGAGTTGTTGGCCAAAGAGGTGTCACGGAAATAGCCAAAGAACCCAGGCTGTTGCCAAGACAATAGGCTGCTCTCTGCAAATTGACAGAAGGTCCCTTTGCTGAAGACAATGCCTACACAACTCATTGGAAATGGAGAAGTCAGGCTGGCGCCTATAGGGACTCTTCACCCCTATGTTACAGGGTTTTTGGTATAGGAAGGTAATCTGCAGACTAGCTAAAGAGAAATACAAACACCAAGCCAGCCACAAAATCTCTGATCTACAATCTTGTCTGTTAGGTTTCAAACTTGGGACAGAGGGCGAAGTTGCCGACTTAACATATCAAAGTGGGTCTGGTCATCAGGTTCTTCCAGCATCCCTCAACTCCTACCTGTTACAAGGTCCTCCTGCCTGGTATATCCTGCCCCCTTACCCCAAGCTTCTCCAGCCCAGAGGCTAGGCTGTCCTTCCTCCAGAGGCTCTTCCCTATATAATCCAAATATTATGGTCACCTGATCTTTTTATCTACTCTCTTTTGAGCATCCTGGCTACTGCACCTGGTTCCCCTTTCTTCCCTCTCCTTTCCCATCATCCATCTCCTCACATGGCTCAGAGTGATGTCCACTCTGGGCCTTTCCAACGTCCCTGCCTTTGGCTATGTTCTCCCTTTTTTCCACAATAAACTTTATCCTCCACCATACCTAAGACCAATCATGTCCTTTCATTCATTCATTCATTCATTCATTCATTCATTCATTCATTCATTCACTCATTCAGTGTGCTGCCTACAAGGTATGTTAGAGCAATGGAGGAACAAAGCTTGTGGGTATAACCAACCAATATCTGATTTGACTTAAGGCTGATTCCATGAGATCCCTAATCAACACTGCTTGGGAGACTAAGAACCAGAGACTAACTAGATAGCCAGAGACCTGTGGCAAAACTGGTCTAAAGTTTTAAAAAAGTAGTAATAATTTGACTCCAAATGATATTCTGCTGTACTCATAGATCAGTACTTTATTCAATTATCATTAGGGAAGTTTCCTTCTGCAGAAAATGGAAGCAGATGCAGAGACTCCCAGCCAGACTTTATACAGAGAAATAATGAGGGGAGGGAAAGGGAGGAGGGGGAGGGGGAGGGGGAGGGGGAGAGGGAGAGGGAGAGGGAGAGGGACTCTGAAACACACAGCCCTAAATGGATGTCTCTATCAAATCCCTCCCCTCAGAGCTCAGGAAACTCACAGAAGATGGGATAGAATGTATAAGAACCAGAGGAGATGGAGCATACCAAAAGTGGTGTATTTTAAATAATCATGAGCAAGGTTCATATAAACTCACAGAGACTGAAATCCCATGGAGAGGACCAGCACAGGTCTTTACCAGGCCCTCTACACTTATGGTATGACTCTCAGTTTAGTGTTTTTATGGGATGCCTGAGTGTGTGTGTCTTCTCTGGAACTCTCCTGTTTGTTTGTCTTGTCTAACAACACTGTGATAGTTTTTTAAAACCTTACTATGTTTTATTTTGTTGTATTTTGATATTTTATATTAGAAACCTGTTCTTTTCTAATGAGAGACAGAAAGGGAGTGGGGGAGAGGGGGAAGAACTTGGAGGAGTAGAGGGAGGGAAACTATTATTAGGATAGGTTATGAGAGAATAGAATTTATTTTTAATGAAAGAAAAGAGATTACAAGGAAAGCTTTCTTTTCTCTTAATCAACTGCACGTGTATTTTATTTAACATGCATTCCTACTTAGAAATGATTTCCTGTTTCTGTCTCCTGTATCTCTTTCTCTCATCCCATCTATCTACATGGGCTCAATTTACATGTATGCCAGTGATTTATTTGAAACGTCTATTTGAACATATCCTTTTATTTATTTTATCAGTTACATGGGACTTTTTTTTTTTCATTGCAACAGAAGGACTAGGGATTTTCCAATCTTTAATCTTCAAAAACTTCCCTTTAAATTTCTTGTAATTCATAGTTGCAATGTGGGATAGCCCCATGATCCTTTGATATAAATGACACACACACACACACACACACACACATACACTAAAAGTCACCCGGTAAGGTGTGTTCCCATAGTCATTAAGATCTCTCTCTATGCTTGGTGACTCACAGTGACAATTTGTTCAAACAACAATAGAGGAGAAGCTACCAAGGCTCACAGCACTTTGAACCCAATGTAAAATGGCCTTACAACTCAAGTTGTCATGGCAAAAATTCTATTTCCCATTTCTTTAGTTTTCTACGACAGTGCAGGCTTTGTGTCAACATGCTTTCTATTAAGATGCCTTATTCCATGTGAGAGGCCGGACTCTAATAGATAGCACTTTCCATTTTAACATTTCCTTAAAAGTGAACTTTTAGAGAAGATGAATTTGGAGTTCCATGAAAAATTTGAATTTGATGATTATGTTACCCTTGAATTATTCCAAATAGTTATTATCACAATCTACTATTTATTAGAAGAGATCAAATGTAATAAAGATTTAATAAAGTTCCATGTTATCATTACAAAATCTTTGTGGACAATTTTTTTTTTTTACTAGCCATAGAAACTTAAGTACAATGTAGCCCTTACTTCAAGTGGTTTAATATTCTTTTGATAAATCACATCAGATTTCTCCAAAATCCTAGCTGCCTTGGAAATGAAATGAAGATAGACAAGTGTTCAAAATATTGAATAAGATAGACTCACTATGAAGCCAAAGATGTGTTCCTAACCCAGTGCTTACTCCAGGTCTCCTGGCCTGCTCTACACTCCCTGGAAACTGTCCCACACTCCAACACACTTATTTATCCTAAATTTAAACAACACTGGGAGCTTAAGCATGTAAAACAGTTGAGGCTACTCACAGAACTAACATAAATTGACGCCTAGAAAACAGTGAGTCCAAAATCTTTAGAAGGGAAGAAACCCAGAACGCAAACAATGACCAAGCCTGCTTTATCAGTCAACAGGTTCTCCAGCGCAGGAGCGAGGATTAAAAAGGAAAAAGACAATTAGACAACATTGTAGCGTGACCCCAGCCAGTTCTGAGACTGAAGGCAGAATTAATTTTTCCAATCTGCTTTTATATCATTTTTATTACTTGTAAGTATTAAGGGTGAGCAGTATGGAACTAACAAGGCAATAAGTAACGTCTCGTGATTACTCCCATGACAGTTGTTTAAAAGGGCTTGTAATAATGACCAAAAAGCTTGAGCCTAATTCCTTGTCCAAGCCCAAAATCTTGCCTGAAGCCTACTTCTTTTGTTCTACCCTAAAATCCGATTTTTACTTCCTTGTCCTTGGCCAATGTCAGGTCCCTGCTTGGACTTACTTCTTTGTCATGGCCAATGTCAGATTCCTGCCAAGCAACACCTCAAAAGGCTCTCCACAAAACAGTGTTCTGTTGTTTAAAGAAAATGTTTTCTTAAAAAGGAGAGCCCGAGGGTATATCATGACTCTCCAGGAGAGGGCTGTAGCATGCTGATTTTTTTTCTCAAACAGTATGATCCTGGGGCATTTAATATTTCTAATGAGCCAATGAAAACATTTTGGTAAAATTCCTATGTGTCTGTTTTTGTGTGCTATGAATTTGCCATGGTTCAGGATGTCCCATCTCTTTGCTTATCATCGGTTTCATATCACTTAGTATCTCAACAGGTCATTGTAACTAAATCGCAGGGAAAGGAAAAGATAAGAAAAATCATGTTATCTTTGCTAGTCACTTATAGCTCTAGTTTCTGAGTTGTTTGTTTTGTTTGAACTTGGAGAATAAGTCTTTTATTTCATTGGATGGTCAATAATGCCCCTTGGCCCGTTTCTACTTTCCCCAACATTGTCTCTCCCCTACAGTGTCATATAGGAGGGATGCTATGGTAAATTCTAGCCTACTGTTCATAGCTGATAGAGTCTAGGTGCCCATCTGACTTAATTTGGGTCATCAGGAATATGATACTAGGATGAAAAGAAAGAGTGAAAAAGAGAAAGGAGTTTCCTTGGATTGATAGATGGAAGGGAGAGAGAAAGGAAAAAGGAAGTAAGAAGGAAAGTTACCTACTGATTAAACCTCGATCTTGGATTCCATCAACATCTCTAAATCTATAATGTATCAGAAATTTTATAGAGAGGCAACATCCATAAAGAAAGCCAAGGAACCACAAATAGAAAGGAGGAGGAAAATTTTGGAGATATCCAATAAGTTACTGTATTTATTGTGACTAAGAACAAAAGGAAGAATTCTTTTTTAAAATTATCTTTAATCTTTTTCTTTCACAGTCCTGTCATTATCCGCCTCCCAGTCCACCCTCTGGCAGTTCCTCATCCCATTCCCCACCTCCCACCCCACCCTAGTCTCCAAGAGGAAGTCCCCACCTCTGAAGCCTCAAGTCTCTCAAGGATTAGGTGCTTCTTCTCTCACTGAGGCCAGACCAGGCAATCCTGTGCTGTATATGTGTTTGGGGCTTCATATCAGCTAGTGTACGCCACCTGGTTGGTGCCTCAATGTCTGAGATATCTCGGGGGTCCAGGTTAGTTGAGACTGCTCGTCTTCCCATTGGGTCGCCCTCCTCTACAACTTCTTCCAGCTTTTCCCTAATTCAACCACAGAGGTCCCTGGCTTCTGTTCATTGGTTGGGTGTAAGTATCTGCATCTGACTCTTTCAGCTGCTTGTTGGGCTTTTCGGAGGGCAGCCATGCTAGGCTCCTGTCTATAAGCACACCGTAGCATAAGTAATAGTATTAGGACTTAGAGCCTCAAAAGGGAGAATTCTTACCTCCAAACACATTGGGTTGTAAATTTGAAGTGTGTATAACTTTTTAAATGTTCATGGCTTGATAAAGAAATTAAGTAAATCATACTCTTTTTGTGGGCAAATTAATATATTTAGGATTAAAATAAATTCCATTCCTCTTTCAAGATATGTACTCTTAGGCTCCAAAGTATATAAAATTACATTGAGCTGTGCTAATAGTGAGGAGCTGTGGAGAATATCTTTATATAACTTTATTATTTCCCTAAGAGGTTTGTAGAAAAAATAAAAATGTATTATTTTTATAATGTACACAGATGTATTATTATTCACTTGTAATGGAAAATATTTACTTTTTTTAGCTTTTACAAAGTTAAAATGAATAAAATTTATGAGAAAAAAGATTAAATACAAGAGGTAAATGTTACACTGTTACATCATATTTATTTAATTTTAATTTAGTGCACAAAGTCATCCTGTCTTTGTGGAATTTTCCTACTACTTCTCTCTTTGTTTCTCTGTCACCAGCCTTCTGTCTCCTGTTTACTCCTGGCTAGTCCCCTTGCTCCCTTCCTTCCATATATCCCACCCTGTTCCCATTCTTCATCCTCTCACTTGCCACTAAGATCTCTTTTCTAGTTTCATTACATACATACAGCAATTAAAGTGTAGATCCCACCCATGAGACGGAGGACGGCTTTTGTCTCCTTAAGTCCGGCTTATTTTACTTAACATAATTGACTACCCATTCCTTTTGCTTTCCTGCAGATACCTTTCATTTTACTTTAGGGCTGAATAAATGCTAACACAGACACACACACACACACACATACATGCACACACACACACACACACACACACACACACGTATGTGTGCGCATACACAGTCACAAACACACACACACACATACTCTTTCTCTCTAATATATTATTAGAATATATACTCTAGTAGATTCTAATATATTATATTCTCATATAATATGTAATCTAATCTAATAGTAATAGAAATGGATAAAGAAAGCTTATATATATACATATGTTTATATACTTATATATATGTATATATATAAACTTTTTATGTATATATTTAAAACCTGCAGATCCTGAACCATACATGTAGGCTTCCCTTCCCCCACCTATCTTCCCTGCTTATTGACTCCTCTGGACATGCCAGGCTGCACTGAACAGCCTGCTGGTCCAGGCAGACATCCATCCTCCTGTCACCTCTCTGCCCACCTTCATTGTGGCTCCTGAATCACACAAACCTGGAGGTGCTGAATGATACAGACATGCAGATCCAGAACCACACAACCCAAGGATACTGATCAGAAGCCTGCCATACCAGGACCATTGAGGTTAAATACCCCCTCCCCTCCCCTTCCCCCAGTACCTACTAGAACAGGAACATCCAGGGACCAAAGCTATCCAGACGATTAAAGGTCCATGAAAGAAAACAATCAACAAAAGCCAGGGAAATATGACACACTTGGAGCACAACTGCCGTTCTACAGCAAGCCCTGGATATCCTAACACAACTGAAGCCTAAGAAAACAACCTTATATCCAGTCAGAATCTTGCTCTTCAGGTGTGTTAGGGCATCCAGGGCTTGCTGTGGTAGGAGTACTGGGTTCTAGTGGTGCCAAATTACATTGGCTTGTGTTGCTTACATTCTTGCGCTTGCCTTTTGCCATCTGATTATTCCTGGTGTTTAACTGGCCTGGTTGTCTCAGACTGGAGCAGACCTCCTCAAAGGCAGGTGGAGCTGTGTGAGCTGGTTTAGAGCAGGCTTCTTCTGTCTCTAGTTAGAGCAGGCCTCCTGTGTCCCTGGTTAGAGCAGGTCTCCTGTGTCCCTGGTTAGAGCAGGCCTCCTCTGTCTCTGCTTAGAGCAGGTCTCCTCTGTCTCTGCTTAGAGCAGGACTCCTCTGTCTCTGCTTAGAGCAGGCCTCCTCTGTCTCTGGTTAGAGTAGGCCTCCTCTGTCCCTGGTTAGAGCAGCTCACATGGGAGACAGGGAGGGCTGTGGGGTCAGAGAGCAGCCATGCTAATCTGCCAAGTGTGCAGGTGGAGGAGCAGACTGGAAGAGTGAAGAGGCTCTAGCAAAGGGGGATAGATCCCATCTCTGTTGGGTTCTTGTGGGTTCCAGCTGTCATGGGTATTAGGATGGGGGTCTCACCTTTGTCCCTGGTTAGGGCAGACCTCTTGGGTGACAGACAGGACCTGTAGGGTTGGGGAGCAGGCACATTGATCTGCCATGGATACAAGTGCAGATTGGAAGGGCCTAGAATACTTTCATATTCCGTTTTATGAGGATAAACACAGTATAAGAAAGAAATGCTCTAACCTCTAAATTGGCTATTATTTGCATACTTGGATTATAACAAGGTATTAGTTATATCAAACTTTCACCTGTGTTTATAGAATATGTTAGTTCAGAGCATTATCATTTTAATTTTGACATGCTAGTGTTTCCATTTCTAATAATTCTTAAAATTTGTATTCTTTGATTGATTTTCGTTAAAATAAAGTAAAAATTATGACCATCTAATGAATAAGCTAGAAAGAAAGGCTGGATGTTCCATGTGTTATTTAATGAGAAGACTTAAATGAAAAAGGCAAGTAATGGAGAAAAGTATAGTTATATAAATAACAACTTGTATTATTTTGGCATCCATATTTTCCCTGTGAGACTCAATCTCTCTATAGGACACAGTCAGAACTGTATCTCTGGGTCCTGGCTGGACATGGAGTGTGTTATTGAATGGAGCAGGATTGTTGATTGTTTTCTTTCATGGACCTTTAGTTGTCTGGATAGCTTTGGTCCCACGGAGTATTGTCATTGAATGGCTTCTTACATCTAAAATGACATTAAGAAAACCTTATTGATCATAGAACCATTTACAATCTGCTTAATATTTATGTTTTTTTCCTAGTCAACCAAGAGGACATGTTCTATAGATCATCCTTTCAAGACAGCAGATCTTAAGAGTGCTATCCCTTTGGGAGGCCGAATGACCCTTTCATAGGGTTCACCTAAGACCATCATTAGAAAACACAGATATTTATACTGTGATTCACACAGCAGCAAAATTACAGGCATAAAGGCGTAATAAAAATAATCTTATGGCTGGGGTGACCATAACACTAAGGAATTGAGGCCTTAGGAAGGTTGAGGACCCCTTTTCTAGGAGATGTTCAGAAGGAAGAAAGGGAAGTTTGTGTTATTTATTGAGAGAGGGCAGCCATGATGTGGTGTGCGAAGGTCAGAGAACACCTTGAAGGAATTGTTTTTCTCCGTTCACCATGCGGGTTCTGAGAATTGAATCAGGTCTCTAGGCTTGGTGACAAGCACCTTTACCTACTGGGCCACCTCCCCAACCCCTAAAGGAAGATTTCTAACCTCAAGTTTTGTGAGCTGTCAGACCCTCTGGTGCGTTGTATATGTTTTGTATATGCTCTTGTTTAGAACTCTAATAGCTGTCGCTGGGAAGCTGGGTTCTACTTTGTAAGATGAGAAACTGAGGCATTTTCAAAGATTTGCTGAAGATCACTCTACTTAAAGGAAGTTGCAGTTTCCTTTCTATCTTCAGTGTAGTTTCTTGCGAGAAATACATCTATGTCTCTGATTTTCAACTAATATAAATTTCTTTATATTCTTTATATTCCTACATTTTAGACTTTCCTTGAGTTAAGAAACATTCATGTATCCACTGCTTTGTTTAATGTATCAAATGAACTTATAAAACATATAGAACTTATAAAGATAAAGTTCTATATGTTCTTCCTGAACACAGAGAAGAGCACTGCTCTCCACTTCTAGGCAGGCTCCCTCTGAGTAGTAATATTTACGTTTTCACAACCTTGTCATTTCTATTCTGAGGAATACAACTTGAAACTGAATTTTATTTTTTCTGATTAAGCCTTCTGTCTTCACATTCAGATTAGGAAACCATTCTTTGTAGCTGAAGATTATAACATAGAGCTGACTAATGTTTAAAAATAATAAAGGCAGGATTAGGAAATCATCAACCACAGAAAATGTATGGGGTTTTCCCCAATATGCATCATGTCGACTTAATTGGTGCTCAGAGTTCAAGGAGGTTGGGTGTGAGGTCACTTCATGAAGTAATGGTATATCAAGGATTTGCCTGCAAGAATACACAAGGCTGGAAGTTATACAAAGGACTCTGGAATTTTTTTTTTTTTTTTTTTTTTTGAAGAACTGTGATGGCTCCTGGCTTTAATGCACAAAGATGCTGGAGTTAGTCATCTGTATGGGTGGTTTATCATGATGGAGGAACTGATATGGCAATACAGGAAGTGTTTGTGTAAACAGGTTTTATTGCCCTACATTTCCTTGCATTCTCAAGAAAGTACCATTCGTCTCTCCAGTGTGTACTCCCTACTGTGGTTTTGAATGAAAAAATTTTTGGCTTACACAATATTCTGATGGAGAAAGGAAGGCCCAGATGGTATTTTTTATAGGCCAAGCTCCTGGGAAATGATATGTTAAAAATTACTATGAGCCCTCTGGTGATGTAGCTCAGTTGGAGACTGCTTGCCTAGCACAAAGACCTAAATTTGATTCCCAGGGCAACATGAAGCCCACCTAGCACATATTTGTAATCCTCGCACTAGGGAGGTAGCGGCCAGAGGACCAGAAGTTCATGGTCATCATTGACTATGGCAAGTTTTTTATGATAGCCTAGGCTACACAAGACTCTGTCCCAAGGAAAACAAAATACAAAACACCCCCAATGTAAAAAAACACCCCCTATGAGGTCTAAAAAAAGGACCATTACAGTTTAGACTGGAAGCCCCTCAGCTACAATGTAGCATTGACTCATTAACATACAAGACAAAGAAATAAACTTTAGTGTGAAGGTATGTCCAGAGGAACTGTCTTGAAAAGCCAAAAATAAATTTAAAAAAGAAGAGAAAACACTTGTCAGGTTTTGAATCCGTATCAAAGAATACCCATGATTACCTAAAAAATTAATTCTCTCTCTCCAAAGTATCTATTTATCTGAGATTAGACCTTTATGTACCACACATACAACAATGGATTACAGTGGATTGAGTGGAGAAATAAATTTAATAATCCAGATATCTTCTGTGAAGCTAGACATCGAATTTGTACAATGTAAATAGTCTCTCTTCTTACTTAGCTTTTCTTACTTAGGAGCTATTAAATAAATATAATAACTTTAATAAAACATGGTTCTTATGCTAACACATACTGAATTTTTTTTGTGATCTGTATGACATCTGCACAAGATCTTCTAGCTTTCATAGTCTCTGGTGAGAAGTCTGCCGTAATTCTGATAGGCCTGCCTTTATA
>NW_022196891.1:46812122-46839404 GCF_008632895.1 Mastomys coucha | reverse complement strand
TGTAGCCCTGGCTGTCCTGGAACTCACTCTGTAGACCAGGCTGGCCTCAAATTCAGAAATCCACCTGCTGCTGCCTCCCAAGTGCTGGGATTAAAGGCATGTGCCACCACCGCCCAGTTCTTTGAGAGTTTTAATCCAGAGAGTGAAAACTATAGATTGATTTTCCTTCATTTACATGTCAAAAGTCAGTTTTTCAAACACTTCTTTTAAGGAGCTATCTCCAGCAACTGTTTCTGGTAGTTTTTATCAAAATGTGGTAACTGTAAAAGTGCAGTGTCGTTTCTGAATCCTTAATTCTTTTTTTTTTTTTTTACGTGCCTAAATTGTGTTAAGCCCATACTGGATTTGTTCCCATCACTCTGTACTACAATTTGAGATGCAGAATTGATATCCCAGTGTTTCTCTTTCTACTAAGGGTTGCTGTGACTCTCTGGAGCCTTGTATTTCTGTATGAATTTTAGTTTTTGTCCAGTTCTGTGAAGAATGTCATGAGGGTTTTGATGGGGATTGAAGTGAATTTGTAGACTACTCTGATATAGGTATTTTCACAATATTATTTTTTCTAATCTATGAGCACAGGAAATATTTCCATCTTCTAATCTCTTCCTTTTCTTTCTTGATTGTGTTTATAATTTCATTATAGGGTCTTTTACCTCCTTGATTAGATTTATTTTTAGGTATTTTTTTCTGAAAACATTATGATTGTTTCCCCCTGCTAATTTATTTCTTTGTAATTCAATTGTTATATGGAAAAGTTACAGATTTTTAAAATTTTTATTTATTTGTATCAATGTTTTGCCTCTATGTCTGTGTACCGTGTGTGTGTGTGTGTGTGTGTGTGTGTGTGTGTGTGTGTGGTGTCCACAGTGGCCAGAAGAGGGTATCAGATATTTTGGGACTGGAGTTGCAGGTGGTTGTGAGTTGCCATGTGTGTGCTAGGAATCAAACCTGGGTCCTCTGGAAGGGCAGCCAGCAAATGCTGAGCCATCTCTGGCAGCTCATGGGAAAGCTACTGATCTTTGTACTTAGATTTTGTGTCCTGTTGCTTTCTTTTGTATCCTGTTTGCCTTTTTTTCTTTGTTTCTCTCTCTCTCTCTCTTTCTCTCTCTGGCTTCGGGCACTGTATTGAATGAGAGTGGAGAGAATGGACACTCTCTCTCTTTTTTTTTAATTCCAAATTTCAGTAGACATTATCTTACTTTACAGATTGGGTACATTTAGTCTAATTTTATAAATGGGTTGGGCATATAAGGCCTTTTTAACATTTAGGTATGTTCTGTCTATTCTAGTTTCAGTGGGGCTTTTTATCATGATGTTAAACTTTATCCAAAACTTTTTAATTCATTGATTGTGGTGGCTATGTTGTTTCTGTCCTTAAGTCTTTTTTGAAAAATTATTTTTATATGTATATTTTATTTTATGTATATGAGTATATTGTCTTCGTGTGTGTGTGTGTGTGTGTGTGTGTGTGTGTGTGTATCATTTGATGGTGGTCTGATGCCCACAGAGATCAGAAAAAAAAGCATTGGAACCATAGGAACTGGAGTAATGGATGTGAGCCACCAAGTGGGTGCTGGGATCCAACTGATCCTCTTCTTGTGTGTGCAAGAGCAACAAGAGTTCCTAACTTTGGAGACATCTCTCCAGCCTCATGTACTTGGTTTTTTTTAATGTGCTGAATTATACTTATTAGCTTGTAAATCTTGAGCCAATCTTCCATTCATGAAATCAATCCATCTTGCTCATAGTACATGGTCTTATTTTGTTCCTAATTTAGTTTGCAATAATTTTATTGAGAAGTTGTTTATTTATGCTCATCAGAAATATTGGTCTGTTGTCTTATTTGAATGTTATCATCTAGATTTGGTATGAGGGTAAAGCTGGCATTGTAGGCTGAACATGGTAGCGTGTCTTCTCTATTTTATGGGAATAGTTTGAAGAACATTGGTGTCAGCTTTTCTTTGAATATTTGGTAGAATTTGTGAATCTGTCTGATCTTGTAGCTTCTTTGTTGGGAGATTTTGTATAACTGCTTACATTTCACTAATTGCTGTTGAAACTGTTAAATTTTTCTGCCTTCTTAATTTAATTTAATAATTTTAGAGTGTCTCCAATGAGTCTTTGTATTTCAGTGATATCTATACCACTCTTCCCCTTTTAATTACTAATTTTATTAATTTGGGCCTTCTCTCTCATTTTGTTACTTTGGTTATAAACTTGTCCATCATATATATATATATATATATGTGTGTGTGTGTGTGTGTGTGTGTGTGTGTGTGTGTGTATTTAAATACATATATATTTAAATAATCAATCTTGCATCTATCTGAAACATTGTTCTTTTAATATCCATTTCAGCATTTCTGCCCTGATCTTTGCTATTCATTGCTGCGTATTGCTTTTGATTTTGGAATGTTCTCATTTTTTTTTTTTAAGAATCTTCTTAGGTTATTTGTTTGATTGATTTATTTTTTTAAAGATTTATTTATTTTATGTATATGAGTACACTGTAGTTGTCTTCAGACACATCAGAAGAGGGCATCAGATCACATTGCAGATGGTTGTGAGCCATCATGTGGTTGCTGGGAATTGAACTCAGGACCTTTTAAAGAGCAGTCAGTGCTCTTAACCACTGAGCCATCTGTCCAGCTCCTTGATTTATTTTTTATTGAGAGCACTTATAAACTTTTCTTAGAAGTGCCTCAGGATTTCTGCTGGGTTCTGATTCCATTTTCACTTGATAATAGGGAATTTTGAATCTTCTTTTTGATTTCATCAATGACCTAGTAGTCATTTAAAACTATTTTTTTTCAGGTTCTACATGTTTTTATAAAGTTTTTTGGTTACTGCTCACTACTATTTATTCACTATGATCTTATAAGATATGAGATGATTTTGACTAATTATTATATATGAAGACTTGATTCATGCCAAGATTGTGGTCTATTTTAGAGAACGTTCCATTGACTCCTGAGAAAAATGGGTATCTTGTCTTTTTGTATGGAATATTTTGTATATTTTTGTTAAGTACATTTGATCTATGGTGTAACTTGACTGTTTGGGTATTGTTTTTGTTGTTGGTGGTGATGATGATGATAATGATAATTTTAGCAGAGGTGAGATGGGGGCTAATAAAAACACCTACTGTTGTTATGTGAAGACAGATATGATCTTGTATGCCCATTAGTGTTTGTTTTATCAAATTGGCAGCTCCAATGAACAAAGAAGCAAGGTTAAACAGAAAGGAGAGAGAAGATGGGGAGTAAGAATATTATCGAGGGGAAGATAAATGAGAAAAAGGGAAGTAATTAGAAAAAATAGATTTTCCAATGGTGAAAATTTGGATTAATGTAAGAAGAAGAATAAAAAGTAATACTGCAAGAACATAAAAAGTCAGTGAGGTAACCTCAAAATACTTCTAAATGTGATTTTTTTTTTTTTTTGGAAAAAGGAAATACCAGGGCAAAAAGGACCAAAAGATACCAAAAGGACCAAAGGAAAGTGAAAGAGAAAAGAAGAAACAAAAACAGAAGGAAGGAAAGAAGGGAGAGAGGAAGGAGGGAGAGAGGGCAGGAAGGAAGGAAGGAAGGAAGGAAGGAAGGAAGAAAGGAAGAAAGGGAAAAGAAAAAATTACTTACATTGCAGTAGTTGCTTCTTGCATCTTCAACTCTTCAACTGTTAAAGAATAGGGGTTAGAGAGATGACTGAGCATATAAAATTACTTGTTGCCCTGGAGGACCCAGGTGTAGTTCCTAATGCATAGTAGCTTACAATCATCAATAACTCCTGTAACCCTCCTGGTTTGAGATCTGCCTCTGATGGCCACACCTCTCTGCCCATCTCCTGCTATTTGCCACGCCTCCAACTGGGTTCTAGTTACATTCGAAAGCTCCACCCCCACAGAGTAACAAGGAAGTCGCTGATTGGACTATCACACGGATGTATTGTGGGGGGAGTGGTTTATGCCCCAGGTATTTTACCTGTTGAGGGAACAAAGGGGATTGATTAAATTCAAGATGGCTGAACAGTAAACTCTGCTGTCTAATTTTTACTCTTGCACGCGTGGGTAGGTATTTCTGTGGCCACTCTCTCATATCTTCTTCTATCTTTTCCTATCTATTTCTAACTTCATATTAACCTATTGGTAACCTATTGTTTTTACGTTGCTGCTGGACAGCAACAAACTCCTATACTCTCTCCTGGCCTTATAGGGGCCAGATGCTCCTACGGTGCACATACATAAATGCAGGCATTATTCGTATAAATAAAACTTAGAAAAACTTTTAAGATTGGAGAATGTTAATTATATGTATAGAGAAGAGAAGTCAGTTTAATTTATGGAATCTTCTTTCCATTGGTTTATGCAGTTCCTGAACTTTATTGGACAAGTGTCTGGTCTCTTGATAGAGAACGCCTATCAGGGCTTGGCCTCTGCTCTCCGTACTTGGCCTTGCCTTTTGTTGTCTGGGAAGATTTCTGTTTCAGTTTCCTGAGAGTCACCAGTTCCTTCTCCTTGGGGAGCTGTTGCCGTTCATGGCTGTCTCCCTACTGTGTTTGGAGTATGGGAAGCTACCACAGCACTGAGATCAGTACAGTCAGAAACCTTATCTTTATACTTCAAAGACCCCTCCGTGTTAATCATGCTGATGGAGGGATATAAGCCCTGGGTATCATATACTCCCTTGGAACTTCAGTTCTCAGACTGTACAGCAACGAAAGACAGGCGACTCCACAATTTGATCCACTTGGCTTCAGAGCCATTTAATTCTGAGTAATCCTCAGTTAATGAGATCTGTTTCCAGCCACCAAAAAACGGGACTCTCTCTCTCATTATGTACAAAACCAGCCTGTTCTACCCTCCTACTGTACTCAGAGTCTCATCAACATCTGCCCCGATTGCTCTCCACAACTGGGACTCTGGGCCTTCCCTTTCCCAGGGGCTGTGGCAAGCCAAACTGTGGTTCCCTGACCTGTGGTTATTTGTAATTCTCAGGCTCTTTGGGTAAATGTTTAATAGCAGTTTCCTGACCTGTGGTTATCTGCAATTCAGCAGGCATTCTGGGTAACCGTTTGATGTTTTCTCTCTAAAGATGGTGGCAGGCCTCTGTCCTCTGAGTCATAGTATGACAAAATGGGATTCTCTTCACCGCTTATGCATCTGCTGGAAGATCACTGACTTTCAAAGCCAGACAACTAACTTTGAACACGAGGGCTGTGGCTTGTCCGAAGGGCAGGCCTGTCTCCCACGCTTACCTTATGGAAGAGGCGTCTAAGTCCTCTTCTCCTCTCGGGAGCCCAAGGCTGAGGCTGCATCCAGCTGGCTTCTCTGCTCAGTCCTGCTTCCTCATCTCTGCTTTTTCCCTTTTGTGGGTTTCTAAAGCTTAAGTCCACTTCTGCCTCGGGTATTCAGGTTCTCCTTCACTGGCTCCCAAGAGCAGTCTCTAGTCTGCCACCCTACCCAGAACATTTCCCATTCAATAATTTTTGAAGAGAATGAAGGAATCTTGGATCCAAAAATATCAGAGAACTATTGATATACGCTCATCATTTTTTTTTCAGCTAACATTCATCTTAATTTTAATATCAAAGACAATCTTGTGAAATAAACAGGTTGAATGTCACATCTCCCTTTATACTGTTTATCAATTAATTATCATCATTTAAATAATATTTGAATATTATAACCACTCAATATTTTTTTTAAATGAAGAAGAGGAAGAAAGGAAGAAAAGGCAGGAAAGAGCAATTAAAGGGAACTAAGTTAACTGCCACTGTGTACCGTGTAATTGCTACTATGTCCCAAGATAATATTTTTATACTTGTAATTGCATATGATTGCTATATAGCTAAATAATCTAGAAAATATTGCCATAGAATTTTACAGGTGAGACTTGAGAACTGTAAAATGGCTTATTTTATATTGGATTTACACATGATTAAAGTATGAACAAAAACCACTGAAAAAGTATTTTACAGCACGTAAAATTATATGAGATTCAATTTCTATTGTTTTATTTTTATTACTTTTATATTTTTGAGGCTATAATGTTATTACATTATTCCTCTTTTCCCTTCCCTCCCTCTGACCCCTCCCATATGCTCCTCCTTGTTCTCTTTCAAACCGACGCATGTACAAATGTATAAATATATGTAAATATATTCCCAAATATTACATATCCAGTCTGTGCAATGCTACTTTATTTCAAGGCTGAGAATTTGGTATTGCATAACCAATTGATGTACTTATTCCTAGGGAAGGCTATTTCTCTTAGCATTCCTTGGTTCCTTGTGTTTTTAGTATCTATAGTATAGAGTTGAGGCCTCATGGCTTCTCTCCATCCACTTTACATGTCAATTGCTGTCTCTTTTTTGGTTGTCATGTTTGGGCTGTCATGTTAGTCAGATTTTATGGTTATACCTTCTGACATTTCTAGTAAACACAAATCTCACAGCAAACTCCCTGGTCCTCTGGCTCTTATAATTTTTCTATTCCCTCTTCTGTAATGTTTCTTGAGTCTTAGATGCAGGAATGTTTTGGAGATATATCCTCTGGGACTGGGTTTCACAACTCTGTGTTTTGGTTGGCTGTGTTGCTATTGTTGTTGTTATTTATTTATTTATTTTTGTTGTTGTTGTAATTGACTCTTTCTGCTGCAAAGCTCACTTTCTTTGATGTGGGATGTCGACTACTCTTATTTGTGTGTATAAGAACAAATATTTAGAATTTATTAGGGATTACGATGTTTAGTAAAATGGTGGTTGTAGGTCCTTCTCCAAGATCCGTGACTTTACTTTCTCCACTTAGCTGGCTAGATCTTCAGTATCAGACAAGATTTCCCTCTTGTTGAGTGGGTCTTAAGTCCAACCAGAGAGCTGTTGGTTACTGCCAAGGTATGCATGCCACTACTGCACCCTTAGGGTTATTACGCCATGCTTAGCACTGCGGTTCTGTTCTCCATGTGTAAAATATTCTTCTTTTAAATATTTTTTATATTATTTTATACACATGAATGCTTGTTTATCTGTATGTGCACTAAATCATGCAGAGTCCCCTGGAGGCCAGAGGAGTGAGTCGTATCTGCTCTATAACTGGAGGTGGGAACTGGAATGAGAGTTATCTGATATGAGCACTAGGAATTGGACTCAGGTTTTTAGCAAGAGCAGCAGACACTCTGAAGCCATTTTTTTTTTTTTTAAACCACTGAGCCATCTCTCCAAATCCCAAAGTATTGAACTTCCTACAGCTGTTTGTTTTCTCGTTACTCATGGGTGGTTTTGCACAATAACAGTTAAGTAGTTGTGATTAGAGATCTTAAATAGCTGTTAAGCTCTAAAACATTTACTTCCCGACTTTTTACATAAAAAGGATGCCAATTCCATCCTTAACACCTTGTTTTTCCGGTGGATTAATTTAATTGAAATCAACAGAAGGAAGAAGACCATAGTGAATTGTATTCTCTCATTTCTCTGCATGAAGTTATTTATCATGTATTTATTCACTAGGGGAATGAAAATTTGAGTAAGTAAAGGTTTCCATAGTTCACTTTTAACTTGGGCTAAATAGGTATTAAAATTACCTACAAGAATAAATTCAGATTAATCAAATTACTAATGTAATGCCTGGCACTTATAGAGATATGGACACGCTTGCGGCAGGGGGCTGAACCTTTCCAAGGCTGCGGAGGCTACACACCTTTCCAAGGCTGCTTCTCTGGGACATTTTTTTTTTTTTTTGACACATAGTATTTTGCTCCTTCATGGAGACCTCCTTCCACCACTATTCACTAACCTTGAGGCCTAAACCATCAGATCAGCCTCCCTTAAGTGAAGCTAGTCAATCTGTCTCTGAAGAACCTGAGGCGATGAGATCTCTGAGATCAGCAAGAGGATTCAGAATTTTCTAATGCCATGAATGTGTTTTGTTAGTTTCAAATTAAATGTTCCCTTTCACTTTCTGCATTTAGGCTTTCTACCTGGGTCCTGAATGAGTTGTGCCTTTTTCTTAAAAAAAAAAAAAATAGTGCTGAAATTTCTCATAAACTGCTTTCTAACTTATGTAGTTACATTGTGAATAACATTCCATTTTACAGAAATTAGAACTGTATATTCTTTCTATACGGTCGTTTATAATATAGTAGGACTCTGGCAGGGCCAGGCCAAAGAATAGCAGCTCTCCTAGGGGGAGCCAGAGCGAGAAGCAAGGTGGGCTGCCAGGCCTCTTCCGCAGCTGCTGCCGCCCTCTCTTCCCCTCCCCCCCACTTGGTGTTGATGGTCAAGGCAGGGTCACAGACCAGGAAGTAGCTGGGGCAGATTCAAGCAGCTCCCAGGAGAGAATATTCTTCCCTGGAGTGTTACAGATTGATAGACACTCTCACACCATCTTTGGTGAAATAACTCAAGCACTTTATTCCTTGCGGATAGGATCTTATCAACACTTTGGGATGGGTTGAGATCGAAAGGCAGATGCTTTCTATTGGCTTAGTCAGAGATGTTAGAGATGCCTCATCTGCTTGTGGAAGGGCTTCAAGTGTTGTCCCTCAGGCAGAGGGATGGGTGCAAGTTTGAAGCCAATCTAGGCTACATAATGTTTCGGGTTAGTTTGGGATACACATTGAAGCTACAAGTAATTGGGCTCACAAGATGTTCAACAAATAAGGGGACTGGTCACCAAGTTCAAGACTTAGAGTCTGATCTGACCTATGGCCCACATGGTGGAGGGAACAAACCAACTCATACAGATTCTCCTTAAACTTACACACTCTCAGTGGCATGTGCTGCACATGCCTATAAAACACACACACACACACACACACACACACACACAGAGAACAAAATTTTAATTTAAAAATGAAATGAATCAAATGAAGTAAATATCAGCTTTTAAGGTTTCCATTCATTGCTGTGCTTGGTAATGATGGTAACAATGATATTTTTCCCTTTCATTTTAAAGCAAGAGTGAGTTACAGCATCCTTAAGATGGTTTATCTGAATTGGGTTAATTAAGGTGGGACAGTCCACCTTAATTGTGGGTGGCACCATTCTATGGTCCGAGCTTCTGGACTGAATTAAAGTGAGAGAGAAAGAGAGAGAGAGAGAGAGAGAGAGAGAGAGAGAGAGAGAGAGAGAGAGAGAGAGAGAGAGAGAGAGAGAGAGAGAGAAAGACACACAGAGAGAGACAGAGAGACAGAGAAAGACAGATACAGAAAGACACAGAGAGAGAGACAGAGAGACAGAGACAGAGAGAGACAGAGAGAGGCAGACAGAGACAGAGACAGAAAGACAGACAGAGAGACACACAGAGAGAGACAGAGAGATAGAGAGACAGAGAGAGACAGAGAGAGATAGAGACAGAGAGACAGAGAGAGACAGAGACAGAAAGACACAGAGAGAGACAGAGACAGACAGAGACAGAGAGACAGACAGAGAGACAGAGAGACAGACAGAGAGACAGAGAGAGAGAGACAGACAGAGACAGAGACAGAGAGACAGACATAGAGAGACAGAGAGAGAGACAGACAGAGAGACAGAGACAGAGAGACAGACAGAGAGACAGAGACAGAAAGACACACAGAGAGAGACAGAGAGACAGAGACCGAGAGACAGACAGAGAGAGACAGAAAGACACAGAGAGAGAGTGCTGAATGTGTAGCTGCTGTCTCTCCCTGCTTTTTCACTGTGGATTCAGTGTGAACAGCTACCGCACACTGCTGTTATCATGCGAGACTGTAATCCCTAGAACTATGAGCCACAAATAAATCCTTCCTCCATCTGCTTTTGTCAGGAATTTGATTACAGCAACAGGACAACTAACTAATGTGGTAAGTGAGATATTTGACATTTTTCAAGTTAGTTACAGGAATAAAATAGTAGAAGCAATAACATTAGAAATTGATAGAAAAATTCTATGATTAGTACTATACGTTCTGCATATTATATTCTGTATATATGGAAAATATATACAGAATGTACAGAACAATAGATTCTGTATATTTTTGCTTATTATCTTTAAAATTATTGATAAGTATGGAGCAGCACTCATTCCAAATGTCACCTAACTGGAAGAATCCAATCTAAGTAGTAAAGTTCAGAAAAGTACAATGTTGGTAAGATTTCTCAAGTGGCACCTACCTGGAAGAATCCCATCTAAGTAGTTAAGTTCAGAAAAGTACAATGATGGTAAGATTTCTCAGCAGGTAAAGGAGCTTGCCACCAAGACTGATGATCTACAAAATCCTTGAGACCCACATAGTGGGAGACCACCAACTTCTAAAAGTTGTTCTCCGACCTCTATATGTGCCTACAGGCATGATAGTACACACATACACATACACATACATACAATAAAAACTGTACTAAAATAAATAAAGGGAAAAATAAATTCAGATAAACAGTCTTCTGCCAAAATACAGGAAAATAATAAGAATTTGTTTACTTATTTACTTATTTCTTGGTTCTTGGTGTTTGGTTTTGGTTTTTCAAGACGTCAAGACAGAAGTTCTTTGTGTTAGGCTTTGAACTCACAGAGATCTGCCTGCTCTGTCTATGAGTGCTGGAACTAAAGGCATGAACCATCACCACCCAGCTAATAATGAAGATGTAGGTCAACTTAAAAATTATAAATTTGGGGAACCGAATGAATGAGAACACACTATAATGATACATAGTATGAAGATTCCATGATGAAATATGTTACTTGTAAAGATAAAAAATGTGTGTGTGATGTCACATGTCTGCAATCCTAGCATTTAGGAGAGAAAACTAGGCAGAACCTCTGTGAGTTCAAGGCCACTGTGGCCTACATAGTTATTTTCAGGCCAGTCAGGGCTAAATAGTGAAACAATATGTCAATAAACAAAACAAATAAGTCCCCACCCCAAAATTTGAAAATTAAAAATAAATTTCTGAAGTACTTAGAAAACAATTTAATGTTTAACTTAAAAAAATTGTAATGATTTTTTTACATTGCTGAAATTTATTAAAGATGTTTGGTCAAATAATACAAATATTAAGAATATGTTTCAATGTTTGATTTGTGTTCTAGGTAGAAAGATTTTCTAATGTAACCCACAGATAAGAAGAGGTTCTTGATTACACTAGTCTGTACATGGAAAGTCAAGTTGGTGATTGTTTCTTTGATGGTTATAGTGGTTTGAATCAAAAACACCTCCTGGAGAAGTCTGCATTACCACGAAGACCTCCATTCTCTTGCCACCTCTCCTCCCACCTTCATCAGACCTTCAGATTCTGAATCATACAGGTTAGCTTCCCTTCCCTCACCCATCTCCCTGATTGCTGAGTCCTCTGGACCTTCATTCTCTCCTCACCTCTCTGCTACCATCACCAGACTGCTGATCTGGAACCATACAGCCCAAGAATACCCATCAAAAGCCTGCCACACCAGGGCCATCGAAATTAACCCCCCTCACAATACCTACTACAACAGGAACATCCAGGGACTAAAGCTATCCAGCTGGCTAAAGACCCTCAAAGGAACACAGTCAATAAAAGCTACGGCAATGTGACATATTCAGAGCATAGCTACCTTACTACAGCAAGACCTGGATTCCCTAACACAGCTGAAGCACAAGAAAATGACCTTAAATGCAATCTTATAAAGATGACAGAGGCCTTTAAAGAGAAAAATGAATAAATCCCTTAAACAAATACAGAAAAATACAAACAGGTAGAGGTCTTTAAAGAGGAAACAAATAAATCCCTTAAAGATATACAGGAAAATACAATTAAACAGGTGAAGGAAATAAATAAAACTGTGTAAGACCTGAAAGTAGAAATAGAAGCAATAAAGAAAACACAAACTGAGGGAATTCTGGAGATGGCAAATACATGCAAGCATCACCAGCAGAATACAGGAGATGGAAGAGAGATTCTCAGGCATAGAAGATACAATAGAATAAATTGATATATCAGTCAGAGAAAATGTTAGATCTAAAAAATTCCTAACACAAAACATTCAGGAAATCTGGGATTCCATGAAAAGACCTAACCTAAGAATTATAGCAATAGAAGAAGGTGAATAGTCCCAGCTCCAAGGACCAGGAAATATTTTCAACAAAATCAAGAAGAAAACTTTCCCAACTGAAAGAAAGAGATAAACATAGAATAAGCTTATGAAACACCAATTAGACTGGACCAGAAAAATAAAGTCCTTCTACCACATAATAATCAAAACACAAAATCTACAGAACAAAGAAAATTAAAAGCTGTAGTAGGTTGGCCTAATGCTGCTTATAAGCTAATGCTAGTGCTACACCAAAGAGTCCACATGTAAGACATTGAGTGATCCTGCCCCCACTTAATTGTGATTGGTAATTAAAGATGCCAACAGCCAATAGTTGGGCAGAATAGAAAGAAGTGGGATTGAGGTTTTGTGGCCTGTGGAGAGAGGACCACAAGGAGGGAAGGAAGAGGAAGAAAGCACCATGGGTTAGCTGAGCTGTAAAAGCATGGTGCTGAGGACTGCCCAATTGGAGCTAGGAGCAGCCCAGATGAAATATAGTAAGTAATAATTCATGGATACTGATAGGGAGGTAGACTCTAACCACATGGAGGATAGGCAGCTGCCTAGAAGGCTGTGTGTGTGTGTGTGTGTGTGTGTGTGTGTGTGTTTTATCTGGGAACTCAATAACCAAAGGTGGTATAGAAACCCGGGCCAGGATTTTTAATATTTATTACTTCAAAAAGCTGCAAAGGAAAAAGGTCAGGTAACATACAAAGGCAGACCTATCAGAATTACACCCAATTTCTCAACAGAGACTCTAAAAACTAGAAGGGTCTGGACAGATATCTTGCTACCTCTAAAAATATGACAGAGGTCAACTTAGACTACAATACCCAGCCAAAACTCTCAATCACCATAGATGGAGAAAACAAGATATTTCAAAATCCAAATTTAAACATGATCTATCCACAAATCCAGCCCTACAGAAAATACTAGAAGGAAAACTCCAACCAGGAGAACACAGGAAATAAGTAGTTTCAAACCAGGAAAAACAGGGGAAGTATGTGTGCAGAAGTGCACAAGCACCCACACCCTCTCCCTCCCACCCACAAACACCACCAACACCAAAATAACAAGAATTAATCAATCACTGCACATTAATATCTCTTAATATCAATAGACTCAATTCCCCAATGAAAAGACACAGGCTAACAGAAAGGATGTGAAAACAGAATTCATCATTCTACTGCATACAAGAAATACAACTCAGCAATGAAGATAGATGTTATCTCAGAGTTATAGAGCTGAAAAAAGTCTTCCAAGCAAACAGACCCCAGAAGCAAGCCACTTTAATATCTAATAAGACAGACTTTCAACCAAAATTAATCAAAAGAGACAGAGAAGGGCATTTCATACTCATCAAGGGAAAAATCTACCAAGGTGATATCTCAATTCTAAACATCTATACCCCAAACATAAGGGAACCCATATTTGTGAAAGAAACATTGCTAAAGCTTAAATCACATATCAAATCCTACATATTAATAGTGGGAGACTTCAGCACCCTATTTTCACCAATTGACATGTCATCCAGACAAAAACCTAACAGAGAAATAATGATGTTATGAATGAAATGAACCTAACAGATATCTCTAGGGTATTTCAACCAAACACAAAAGAATATGCCTTCTTCTTGGCACCTTATAGATCCTTTTCCAAAATTGACCATATAGTTGGTAATAAAGCAAGCCTCAACAGATATAAGAAAATTGCAATAATGCCTTATATCTTATCAGACCACCATAGATTAAAGCTGGACTTTAACAACAGAAACACCAGAAAACCTACACATCACAGAAACTGATCAACTCTCTATTCAATGATCTTTGAGTCAGGGAAGAAAAAAAAAATTAAAGATTTTCTAGAATTCAGTGAAAATGAAGGCACAACATACCCAATTTTATGGGACACAATGAAATTAGTGCTAAGAGGAAAGTTAATACCACTAATTGCCTCCACAAAGAAATTAGAAAATTCTCATACTCGTAATTTAAAAGCACAGCTAAAAGTTCTAGGAAAAAAAGAAAACCCCAAGCATACCAAAGAGTATAAGGCAGAAAATAATCAAAATCAGGGCTGAAATTAATCAGTTAGAAACAAAGAAAACAATATAAGAAATTAACAAAACCAAGAGCTGGTTCTTTGAGAAAAATCAACAAGATAGACAAACCTTTACTCAAACTTACCAAAAGACAGAAGGACAGTATCCAAATAAGCAAAATCAGATATGAAAAGGGAGACGTAACAGCAGACACCGCCAAAATTCAAAGAATCATTGGGTCTTATTTCAAAAGCCTGTACTCCACAAAATTGGAAAATTTTAATGAAATGGATTATTTTCTAGACAGATTCTACTTATCAAAGTTAAATCGATACCAGGTAAACTATTTAAACAGCCATATAACCCCTAAACATATAGAAGCAGTCATCAAAAGGCTCCCAACCAAAAATAGACTAGGAAGAGATGGTTTTCGTGCAGAATTTTACCTGACTTTCAAAGAACAGCTAATATCAATACAGAAGGAACACTGCCAAACTCATTCTACAAATTAGAAAGAAAGAAGTAAAAATTTTTGCTATTTGCACCCAATATGATAGTCTACATAAGCGACCCCAATACTTCTACTAGAAAACTCCTACAGCTGATGAACACTTTCAGTAAAGTGGGTGAGTAAAAAATGAACTCAAGTCAGTAGCCCTCCTTTATTCAAATGATAAATGGGCCAGGAAAGAAATTAGAGAAACAAAACCCTTTACAATAGCTATGAGTAATATAAAGTATCTTGGTATAACTCTAACCAAGCAGGTGAAAGATCTATATGACAAGAACTTCAAATCCCTAAAGAAAGAAATTGAGAAAGATATCAGAAGATGGAAAGATCTTCCAGGCCCATGGATCAATAGGATTAACATAGTGATAATGGCCATTTTACCAAAAGCAATTTACAGATTAATGCAATTCCCATCCAAAGTCCAGCACAATTCTTTACAGATCTTGACAGAACAATTTTTAATTCAAATGGAAAAACAAAAAAAGTCCCAGGATAGCAAAAATAATCCTGAACAATAAAAGAATTTCCAAAGGTATCACCATCCCTGACTTCAAGCTATATTACAGAGCAATAGTAATAAAAACTGCATGGCATTGGTATAGGAACAGACAAGTTGATCAATGGCATTACGTCGAAGACTGAAATAAAGCAACACATTTCTATGGACAAAGAAGGAAAAAAATCATACAATGGAAAAGAGAAAGCATCTTCAACAAATGGTGCTGGTCTAACTGGATGTCTGTATGTAGAAAAATGCAAATAGATCCATATTTATCACCCTGCACAAAACTCAAGTCGAAGTGGATCAAAGACATCAACATAAAACCAGATACACTAAATCTAATAGTGCAGAAAGTGGGGAATAACCTTGAACTCATTGGTACAGGCTCTAGAATCAACAATTGATGAATGGAACCTCATGAAACTGAATACCTTCTATAAGGCAATGGACACTGACAATAGGACAAAACAGCAGCCTACAGACCGAGAAAGGATCTTCACCAATCCTACATCTGACAGAGGGCTAATATCCAAAATTTATGAATAACTTATGGAAGTAGATACCAACAACCCAGTTAAAAAATGGAATACAGAGATAAACAGAGAATTTCAACAAAGGAATCTCAAGTGCCTGAAAAGTGTCCTTAGTCATCAGGGAAATGCAAATCAAAACGACTCTGACATTCCATCTTACACCAGTTAGAGTGGCTAAGATCAAAATCTGAAGTGATAGCTCATGTTGGCAAAGGTGTAGAGGAGGGGACACTCCTTCACTGTTGGTCTGAGTGCAAACTCGTTCAACTATTTTGGACATCAATTTGTCAGTCTCTCAGAAAACTGGGAATAAATAGTTCCACCTCAAGACCCAGCTATACCACTCCTGGGCATATACCCAAAAGATTCTCCACCATCCCATAAAGACACTTGCTAAACTATATTCATAGCAGCTTTATTCATAATAGCCAGAAACTGGAAACTATTAGATGTTCCTCAAATGAAGAATGGATAAAGAAAATGTGGTACATCTACACAATGGATTATGATTCAGCTATTAAAAACAAAGACACATAATGAATGTTGCAGGCAAATATATAGAATTTGAGAATATCATCCTGAGTGAAGTATCCCAGTCCCAAAGGACATGAATGGTATGTACTCACTTACAAGTGGATATTAGCCATAAAATATAGGATACCCGTGCTACACTCCAGGCACCCAAAGAAGCTAAACAGGAAGGAAAGCCCCAGCAAGGAAGCTTGAATGGCACTTATAAGAGGGATTAAAATAGTCATAGGACACAGATGGAGGGCATGAACCTGATGAGAAAGGGGATGGGGAAGGGAATAGGAAAGAGATTCAGGATCATGTATGGGGAGGGGCAGGAGGGATATCCAGATGGAACTCTGCAATTGATGGAGGTGGGAAGTTGGGGGCATCTCGAGGTCTTAACAGAGACTTGGAATAGGGGAGACTCCCCAGAATCAACCCGGGGTGACTTTAGCTATGACTCACAGCATTGAGGATATGGAACCTGAAGAGGCTACCTCCTGTAGCCAGGCAGGAATCCTGTGGAGTGATAGGGACACCAACCCATCCACAAAACTTTCAATCCAATCTTTATCCTGTCCACAAGAAGTGCAAGGGCAGGGGAGGAAGCAGAGACTTAGGGAATGGCCAACCAATAACCAGACCAACTTGAGACCCATCCCATGGATGAGCACCAATCCCCAACACTATTAATAATACTCTGCTACACTTGCAAACAGGAGTCTAGCATGGTTGTCCTCTGAGAGGCTCCTCCTAGCAACTGACTCAAATGGATGCAGAGACCAACAGCTAAACAGAGCCTGGAACTTGGGGACTCTTATGGAAGAGTTGGGAGATGGATTAAGGGCCCTGAAGGGGATAGGAACTCCACAGGAAGACTGAATCATCTAACCTGGACCTTCAGGTTCTCATAGACTGAACCACCAACCAAAGAGTCTACATGTGCTGGACCTATGCTCCTGCCCCCACATATATGTAGCAGATATACAGCTTAGTTTTCGTGTAGGTCTGGACTAACTGGAGAGAGGGTTATCCCCAAAGCCTTGCTGTCTTGTCTGGCCTCAGTGAGAGAGAATGCTCCTAGCCTCTCAGAGACTTGATGTGCCAGGGGAGCCTCTATACTTTTGGAGAAGGGGAGGGAGGATGGAGGGTGAAGATAGTAGGAGATGATGACAGGGAGGAGGGGCAGTGAGATGGAAGTAAATTAAAAAAAAAAAAAAAAACAAACAGTTCCCATAGTCCCATAGAGAGTGGTACTGTTGAAGGTGTGGCCTCGCTGGAGTAGGTGTGGCTTTGTTTGAGGAAGTGTCTCACTGTGGGCTGGCTTTAAGGTCTCACAAGCTCAAGCCACTCCCAGTGTGGCAATCACTTCCTGCTGCCTGTGGTTTTAGATGTAGAACTCTCCACTACCTCTCCAGCAGCCTGCCTGCAGGCCATCCTGCTTCCCACTATAACAATGATAGACTAAGCCTCTGAAAGTGTACGCCAGACTCAATTAAATGTTCTTTCTTTTTAGGAGTTGCTGTGGTCATGCTGTGTCTTCACGGTAACAAAATCTTAACTAAGACAATGCTATAGGAACTATTCAAATGGAGTTCATCCCAGAAAACACAATCAAGCTTATTATTTGAAAATAGAGTTTAGAATCATTTCTGAGGCTCTGTATGCTGAACTCTTCCCTTTGATGACTCCTGTAGCTCAGATGGTTGTGTGATACTGGGATATCCATGACGTAGTCTGAGTAAAAAGATCACTCCCTGCATGGTCAGCAATCCTATTCACCAGTAGGGATGACAAATGGCCACTGTTGGGAATTAAAGACTTCCCAATTGAGACATCTATGCTGTCACCGGGAATATTCAGAAAAATGCAATGCTAGATCAGCTGGCAATTACTAAGCACTTATATCAAAATAATGCTTTAAATCAATAAACATACAATAAACATAACTGCTTGTGAAAATTCTCTTGTGATGAATGCAGGACCAACTTGCCTGATGTGAGTGTTCTGGTGTGTTCATTAGCATCAGATTTTTCCAACAGTCATTTTCCTATTTACTTATTACTGTGAACTAAAGCTAAATTTGGTAGCTCATGTTTATAATCCCAATACTGGAGAAGTTGAAACAGAAGGATCAGGAGTTCAAGGCCAGCCTGGACTACATGAAACTTTGTCTCAAAAAAAGTATAAACCCTATAGATGCTAGAACACATTGCAAAATTATCACACCATCTGTGAGCTCATACGTAGTACATGTAGACAGAGATTCATAGAAACACAAAAAGCATGGCGTATATTGCCATGGTGTATATTGAAATTTAATTTTTTTTTTCATTTAATACTTAGAGCACAAATATGGTTGCCTGGCTTTATTTTTGCGGCTCTTGGTGTTTTAAGAAAGATCTCACTGTGTTAACTGGGCTGGCCTTGAATTTGTAATCCTCCTAGCTTAGTCTACCCAGTGTTAGGATTACAGGTATATGCCATTACCACACCTGCCTACTTCCATGATGGTTTTCCTGGATACATAACACTCAGTGGCACACATGTGCTGGTAATTTATCAGTCTGCTAGACTGTCAAAATAGCCACACACGAATACTCTGAAAAGAAAAGCTGCACAACCTGAGCCCTAGGCGCTAATCTTCTGACGGCTGTTATGTTTTGTTATGATTCCTAAGAGTGTTTCAGGTGAAAAAACAAACCCTAAATATCAGAAAAACCAGGTGGCTTGATTGAGATCATGTGGCCGGTGGGAGAATCGGAACCTCAGAGTTAACCTTTACAAGAGGCAAGGGCAGCTTCCAGGTAGTTCCTTGCATCAACTCAAAATCGTTACAAAGAGGAAGAAGCTGCTTATGAGCTCAGTTTTGAAAAGGTGAGGCAGGGGGATTGCTGTCAGTTCGAGATCACCTCGGGCTGCATAGTGAGTGAGTTCCAGGCTCTTCTGGGCCACAGGGTAAGACTTTGTCAAACATCAACCAGCATGAAGGAGTGTAAGATTAAAAGGGGCCCTAAGCCATACTGTGGAGCACATCCACCGTGGGGTCAAAGCAGGCTTCTATTTGAACTGGTCACTACTCTGCTAGGAGTGAGAGAAAATGCCTCAGGTCTGGAGGCACTCTAAGACGCTCTAAGACGGGAAGATGTGGTGCATTGGTGTTGTCAGGGTGTGGTGAGGAGGAGAGGAAGCAATTAAGAAAAGTTGGAAAGGTTTTGTCAGGACTTATTAGGGACAGCAAAGAATAATAGGGGCTTCCTAGCAGCAGGCCAGACAGAATAAACTGGCTGGACCTAAGGCTGGTCTGGCCAGCATTACCCATCTCCCTCTGAAGGTACAACACAGCCAGGGCAGGCAGATGATTAGCAGATGTTTCACATCAGCTATTCTGGTGGAAACAGACTTCATAAAAGTTCTTTTAAAAAATGAAAATTAAATTGAACCCAGATCTGTAGTTTCAAGGGTTCATATACATTGGCTGCCCGGGATTGAACCCCTTGCAAGCAGAGGACAGACCTCATGCTAGCCTGGATGAAAGCCTGGCAGCTTGGCAGGTGACACAGGCATTACAGAGCGATGCCTCTCCCAATGTACGTAATGCAGCAAAGCAAACGCAGGGGTCCCTCTAAGAGGGAAGTGGTTACGTGTTTGAAAG
This sequence comes from Mastomys coucha, assembly GCF_008632895.1. Taxonomy (NCBI): domain Eukaryota; kingdom Metazoa; phylum Chordata; class Mammalia; order Rodentia; family Muridae; genus Mastomys; species Mastomys coucha. The sequence continues at coordinate 46,819,630 of NW_022196891.1, read as the reverse complement.
CAGCTCGGACTTGCACAACACAGAGTCCTTGTAGCAGAAAACTCCAAGTGCGTTTTTAGTTTTCAAATGATGAATTACACACAGGGTTACACAACGATAGACTCAGAAGACTTCCAATCAGACGGCCTCCATTCCCTCTGAGTTTGCCTCCAAGATCATACTCGGGACATTCTGAGAAACCGTCTCCAGAGACAAAAAGGAAGCTTGGCGTTATGAAAAGCTGGCTTTTAATGAGTAGATGTGAAAGACTGCACGCACATTTAAGAGTGAGATATTATCTGTCAGATGCATCTCATTTAGGAGGGAGGGAGGTCTTTTACAAACCATTTCCTCATGGGCTTAACTGATGGTCCCTGGATTTATTGGTAATGGATTTGTTCCCGTTGTAATTGAGAATTAGTATGTCATGACTATGAGACACTGGCTCCACCATCCTTTCTATTAGAAACAGTCTAGCTTGCTGCAGTGTGAATAAAGCTTTACACTGTTTGAGAGCAATGTGGGTTTATAACAATTTTTGTTATAAAAACTGTATACTCAATATAAATGATAAATCCATTACCAACAGTTCTTTTTTTTTGTTCATTCTTTCTTTTAGTTAGTTTCTTTTCTTTTAGTTTTGTATTCTTTCTTTTTAGTTAATACATTTTTTTTTGATAATTTTCCTTTTTTTTTATTTTCTGTTTTGAGACAGGGCTTTACTCTATAGCCCAGGCTACCCTGGAACTCATTATATATAAGTTAACCTTGAACTCATGAATGTCCTCTTGTCTCAGCCTTCAGAGTTTTGAGGTTAGGCCTGTCTAAACACATAGTTTTGTTTGTTTGTTTTTTAAAACTCAGTTTTCTGTGGCCCTGACTAGCCTTGAACTCTCTATGTAGTCAAGGATAGTTTGAAATTCTGATTTTCTTCATATTCTGTCCCCAGAGCTAGGATTATTAGGTATCACCATAGCTGAGTTTTTATGGGGATCTTGAGCTTAAACCTAGGCCTTTGTGCATATTGGACAAAGCCTCTGCTAACTGGACATATCCTAAGTGACTGATAGGATGGGGGGGGGGCAGGTACCAGGGAGCAAAACAGGGTCTCTTACTTATGTATAGCTTGGAATTCAAAGGGATCCATCTACCTTTGCCTACCAAGTGCTGGAATTAAGGTATATGTTGTCACCACCTGGCCCTGATAGCTTTTATAAGCATTATCTTTATTTAAATCCGTAAAAAGTAAATGTAAGCAAAGTTAACTCAGGTGAACAACGCATTGCTGGCAGCGGAATCTGTACTGAGGGCGGTGGTGTGAGCTCTTCTGCACTTGACAGGTAAGCTGCAGCTTGCTTTTGCAGCTCTTCTCTGGTGTCCCAGAGGGAGGAGGTAGTTTGGCAGGTCTGAGTCTCACCTCTGCTGCTACTTACAGGTTATTTGAAGGTAGATGGATTGTGGTGAGATCTAATGTTTAGAAAATGTAAACAGCCGCCAGAGGGTGGTGGTGGTGCATGGCTGTAGTCTTAGCCCTTAGGGAGGCAGAGGCAGGTAGATTTCTGAGTTAGAGGCCAGACTTATCTATGGACTGAATTCCAGGATAATCAGGGCTGTAAAAAGAAACACTGTCTCCAAAATAAAATAACTCCAAAGGAAAAAATTGAAAAGAAAAAGAAAACATAAACAGTAATTGGCACTGTAACATCAGTCTGTGATAACTCAGTGAGCCCAGGCCTGAAGAATATAATGTGTAGAATATAATGTATAATGTATTATTTCTACACAATTCCTGCCTTATCCTCCATTACTGAATCCTCAGATTCAATCAACTGTGCATAAAAGTGTATACAAAATTGAGTATATAAGTTCCTGGAACCAAGTTTCAAAGAAGTGTGACTGCTTGCTTTCCATGTGTTCGTTGGGCTAAATGCAGATCCAGGATTGCTTTTCCTGTGTGTTTCTGGCAGGAGTGAGCTATACCATCTGTCCTTTGTGTGATCGTTGCAGGGCAGAGATGATGCAGCTACCACCCTGTAGTTCACAGACATCAACACCTATAGGCTGGCTCACGATTTAGGTGAGGCAATGGCTGGGCTTGTAATCCCCCCAACCTTTCACCTGGATCCTCTCACAGCTTTCCTGTCTCCAGGGACAAGTGTTTTTGTTTGGCTCCATGGTGAAGCACCTTGACTTCTCCAGGACAGCCACATCACAGAGGACTGAAGCCAATAAGAACTGACACAAGGCTCATGCCATTCTTGCGGGTACCAGCTTGTGCATATAGGTTCCTGCTTAGTCCTAGTTCCCTTCACTCTTCTTCCTGACTCTCTCCCTCACAAGTTTAAGTTCTAACACAAAACGGAGACAACACAGTTAAGAATACTTGTTCTTTGATAAGGTCAAGTCCTCAGAAACAAACAAAACTTTTGGTTGATGTAGACCCCTAATGATCCTGATTGTCAGTTTAATATTGCCTCAGAAATGAAAATAGTTTCTCTTGGCAACAACATTATGATTTGCACAAATGAGCCACGAGTAGTGGCAAAAGATCCCAAGTGTTTGGAGGGCAGAGCAAGGCAGATCTCTGTAAGTTCAAGGCCAGGCTGGTCTATATAGTGAGTTCCAGGCCAGGCAAAGCTACATACTAAGACAGTTTAAAAAACAAAAACAAAAAGATAAACAAACAAAAGTACACATGAAAACATAGACAACCAAATTGTGTGTGGTATTTGGTTGTAAAATTATTTATACAAGTTAGATTACATTACTTTTAGATGATGATCCAAATAAGATCTGGAGAGATGGTTCAGTGGTTAGGAGAACATATTGATCTATCCAAAGGGCTCAGCCTTAATTCTCAGGACCAACATGGTAGCTCATGATGCTCCTTAAGTCCAGACTGAGGGGATCATGTCATCTTCTGGCCTCTGTGGTGCCAGGCAGTCACACAGTTCCCAAGTAGGCAAAACATCCATAAAAAAAAAATAGAACACATAAAGTAAAAATCATAGATATGTCACAATTAAAAAATTCTTACAGCTATCTTAGGTTATGTTGAAAAAATATTGCTAAAAAATCATTTAAAATTTTCTATTTCCATAGTTAGTTTTGGGGAGGCTTTGAAGAGTTTATGTTCTTGCATTCCCTATACATTCATTATCTCCCTTTGCAGGAGACATGCTGTACCCTTGGAACTTTCTGGACAAAAGAAAACATGCATAAGACTCCTCAACTCTCTGCTTCTGCCCATAAAACTTTCCTCTGATTCAAAGGAATCCAGCCACCTCTCATTAATTCACTCAGCCTTGATTCATTTAATCACTCTAAAGCTCTGCTAAGTACCTATTATGTGCTGAGCATGAACCTGTTGCTAAGTACATGCAAATAAACATTGCCACTTACTTCCCTGATGTCCTATGAGAGAGCTGTGTGCAGGACTACCTAAAGAGGCGAGTTTTCTGGATAGAGTGTACTTAGATTGGCATTCAAATCTGATATAAATTAGATTGCAGAAGGGGGAAGGTCTTTGGGAGAGAGGAGTAAGATTCTGAAGCTCTTGAGATACAAAGGAAAAAAAATAAAACATTTAGGATAATGACTAGCAGAAAGTTTAGAAGTCAGGAGAGTGAAAGCTTGAATTTTGCAGTCAATCTTAAATATGAATCTGAATGTGTATTTCCCTTCCTAGAAACCTTTCAATAGCTTCCAAAGACTTATGGGATGAAGAAAATATGTCAAATAGTGTTCTCTGCCTCAGCTTCACTCATATTTGTAGTGAGAATTTTGGTTTCTTTAAAAATACAGAAGTACTGTAAGAATGTTTTCACTTTAATCCCAGGTATGGGATGTGAGGCTGCTTCAGATTGTTCACAGCACCTGATTGTGATTTGCCTTGTGCCCTAGGAGAGGTGTGATTTTGCCAGGTGTAGATAGTTTCTGCAATTGTGTGGTGTTTTCTGGGGACTTTTTAGAGGGTATATAGATGCTAGAGCACCAATAAATGGGTTGTTATATGCATATTGTTGGTTGTTGGTTGGTTGCTGCTGGTTGCTGCTGGTGTTTGTGGTTTGTTACATAGTCATGGGCAACGAAGAAACAAGAAGAAATTAGATATCCTGCTGGCTAAGATCAAACTTGCCCCTAAGGAACTCAATGTCCCTAATCAGCAGAAAGTAGTCTAATGACAACTTTACTTCCTTCCCCTCTATTCTTTTTTATCTAATGTTAAAAGATTGAAAGAGTCAAAGAAAAGGGGTGAAGAAGGGTAGAAGAAAGAAAACCCAACAAAGTAGTCAAAAGTCCAGCTATATATTTTCCAAACCAATGTCACTGTCGAAACATGAACTGAACAAGGACAACAACAATAGATATGCTAAAGCAGATTGGGAAAAGACTATGAGGCCTCAACCCTACACAAAGAACTAAGGAATGCTGAGAGTGGGAAAAATAGTCCTACCCAGAGAAGAGCTCCTCAGTTGGTTATCCAATACTTAATGGTCAACCCTGAAAACATACATACAAGTAAGGTTATATGGAGTCTTGTGGGTAGGTGGAATAAATGACCTTACTAATTTTTAAATCATTGTTTGAGAAAAAATGTAAAATGAGAAGACAGACTAAACTTTTCAGGACTGGCAACAATAAAGTGTGGTATGTTAACAGAGAGTCATGGACAGAGATGTCAGATGTGATCTGAGAGATTAGGAGACTCATAGACATGCACATAAAAGTGATGTATCCCACTAAATCTAGTAGAAGAGAAAGTGGGGGAAAGGCTCGAACACATGGGCACAGGGGAAAAGTTCCTGAACAGAGCACCAATGGCTTTGCTCTAAGATCAGGAATTGACAAGTGGGACCTCATAAAATTGCAAAGCTTCTGTAAGGCTAAGGACACTGTCAATAGGACAAAACAGCAACAGATTGGGTTTACCAATTCTACATCTAATAGAGTGCTAATATCCAATATATACAAAGAACTCAAGAAGTTAGACTCCAGAGAACCAAATAACCCTATTAAAAATGGGGAACAGAGTTAAACAGAGAATTCTCAACTGAGGAAAGATGAAGCGCTGAGAAACACCTAAAGAAATGTTCAACATTCTTAGTCATCAGGGAAATGCAAATCAAAAACAACCCTGAGATTCCACCTCACACCAGTCAGAATGGTGAAAATCAAAAACTCAGGTGACAGTAGATGCTGGCAAGGATGTGGAGAAAGAGGAACACTCCTCCATTGCTGGTGGGATTGCAAGCTGGTACAACCACTCTGAAAATCAGTCTGGCAGTTCCTCAGAAAATTGGACATAGTTCTACTTGAGGACCCAGTTATAACACTCCTGGGCATATACTCAGAAGATGTTTCAACACGTAATAAGGACACATACACTACTATGTTCATAGCAGCCATATTTATAGTACCCAAAAGCTGGAAGCAACCCAGATGTCCCTCAACAGAGGAATGGATACAGAAAATATGGTACATTTACACAATGGAGTGCTACTCAACTATTGAAAACAATGACCTCATGAAATTCTTAGGCAAATGGTTGGAACTTGAGAATATTATCCTGAGTGAAGTGACTCAGTCACAAAGGAGCATAGTATGTACTCACTGATAAGTGGATATTAGTCCAAAAGTTTGGGATACCCAAGATTCAATTCACAGACCATATGAAGCCTAAGAAGAAGGAAAACCAAAATGTGGATGCTTCAGTGCTTTTTAGAAGGGTGAACAAAACACTCACAAGAGGAAATATGGAGACAAAGTGTAGAGCAGAGACTGAAGGAAAGGCTATCCAGAGACTGCCTTATCTGAGGATCCATCCCATATACAGCCACCAAACCTGGACGTTATTGTGGGTGCCAGGAAGTGCTTGCTGATGGAAGCCTGATATGGCTGTATCCTGAGTGGCTCTGCCAGAGCCTGACAAATACAAGAGGCAGATGCTTGCAGCCAACCATTGGACTGAGCTCGGGGGTCGTTGATGTAGGAGTTGGAGAAGGGACTGAAGGAGCTGAGAGAGAGCTACATGTCTATGGAGGGAGCAACAGTGTCAACAGGTCAGAACCCCTGGAGCTCCCAGGGACTGGACCACCAACCAAAGAATACACATGGAGCGACTCATGGCGCTGGCCACATATGTGGCAAAGGATGGCCTTGTTGGACATCAGTGGGAGGAGAGGCCCCTGGGCTTGAGGGTGTTTGATGCCCCAGGGTAGGGGAATGCCAGGGCGGGAGGACAGGAGTGGGTGGGTGGGGGAGCACCCTCATAGAGGCAGGAGTAGGGAGGGGATGTGGGGTTTCCGAAGGGGAGACCTGGAAAGGGGAAAACATTTGAAATGTAAATAAAGAAAATAGCCAATCCCCCCACCCCCAAAAGTGATGTATCCTGGGAAGGATGTGATGCATATCTGGAATTTTCAAGAAATTGAAGAATTGGGAAAGACTTGAGTTGATATAAAAGTTATAGAACTAGGTCATTGAGTTCTTTAACATTTTGCGAACAGTATATATATATATATATATATATATATATATATATATATATATATATGCAGGCTGTCTCTATGTAGCCATGGCTATGCTGGAACTGTCTACATAGACCAGACTAACCTTAAACTTATGGAGATTCTGCCTCTGCCTATGCATTTCCTGCTGTTCTTTGCATCTAAGACTCCAGTTGGCTGAGTCACATAAGGAATAGTTTCAGTATGCATTTACACATGTGTTAGCTTCTTCTGAGCCCATCTCTAACCATTCATGGTCCATGAGTGGTCACTCCTCCCGTTTCTTATTCTGCTTCGTCTGTACCCCAATACTAACTCTACTTCATCCTTAAGTCTTACTCCACTTCACAAATTTAATTTGTGTCTTAATGATAGAATTCATGTGTGGGCTTTAGATGTAGTGGAGATGAAGATATTTGTGTAGAAGCTACATGGTAATTTTTAAAGTTGTTTTTATCTTCTTTTAAGGTATCATCATAATCTAAAATTTTTTAGTTTATTAAAGTTACCACATCAAGATATTTACTTTTTCCTATTTCTTTCTGATTTACTCACTCACTACCACTACCACTTTTTTGTCATTTAGAATTATTGGCTGAGGTCAATCTGGGCCGGTGCCCTGAGCAGACCTTGGGCACAAACTCCGCAGGCAGTCCCACAATACCCAGAGGAAGCTCCCGTCTTGGGCACTCTAACAAGCCCAGGATCACAGAATCCCAGAATCCCAGAATCACAGGATCACAGAGACAGCTTGACTATGAGGAGTTCTGGCATAACCAGGATCACAGGAAGGACAGGCTCCAGTCAGATTTAGCCAGGGCAGGTAGCACTAGAGATAACCAGATGGCGGGGGCAAGCATAAGAAAATAAGCAACACAAACCAAGGTTACTTGGCATCATCAGAACCCAATTCTCCTACCATAGCAAGTCCTGAACACACCATCACACCAGAAAAAACAAGATTCAGATCTAAAATCACTTCTCATGATGATGATACAGGACTTTAAGAAAGACATAAAT
>NW_022196891.1:46804673-46811944 GCF_008632895.1 Mastomys coucha | reverse complement strand
ACACAACATTCAAAGAAAATGCAAAAAGCAAAAAGCTCCTAACCCAAAACATCCAGGAAATCCAGGATTCAATGGCAATGAGAAGTAATGAGAAGACCAAACCTAAGGATAATAGGTATAGAAGAGAGTGAAGACTCCCAAGGTAATGAGCCAATAAATATCTTCAACAAAATTATAGAAGAAAAATTTCCTAACCTAAAGAAAGAGATGCCCATGAACATACAAGAAGCCTACAGAACTCCAAATAGACTAGACCAGAAAAGAAATTCCTCCTGTCACATAATAATCAAAACACCAAATGCACTAAACAAAGAAAGAATTTTAAAAGCAGTAAAGGAAAAAGGCCAAGTAATATGTAAAGGCAGGCCTATCAGAATTACACTAGACTTCTTACCAGAGACTATGAAAGCTAGAAGATCCTGGGCAGATGTCATACAGACCCTACAAGAACACAAATGCCAGCCCAGGCTACTGTACCCAGCAAAACTCTCAATTACCATAGATGGAGAAAACAAAATATTCCATGACAAAACAAAATTTACCCAATATCTTTCCACAAATCCAGCCCTACAAAGGATAACAGATGGAAAACACCAACATAAGGAACAAAACTACACCCTAGAAGAAGCAAGAAAACAATCTTTCAACAAACCTACACAAACCTAATTCCACCTCTTACAACAAAAACAACAGGACGTATCAATTACTTTTCTTAATATCTTAAAATGAAAATTAATATTACCAACATATCATAATCGATTGAAATCCAAAAATTTGAGGAATTAGAAATTTGTTGATTGTCGTCCAATGGTTTCTCTAATTTAGTAATTGGATAACTAGGTCCAATATTGTACCATTCATATACACTCTCTGCTTGTTTGTTTGTGTCTTGCTGAGTACCACATAATAGTCTTGAAATCATGCTTCTCCTATCTCAGCCTCTCTGTTAGTAGTATTGTTTATTTCATGTTTTTACACTATACTTTGGTTTTCAGAACAGCTTACATATTTCAAAAGTATTTATACAGCCAAAAGAAATGTAGACAATTAACTTGGGAGGTGGCTTATAAGAGAACAACAAAGAGTGAGACTGAATGTTTTGCTTGACGTTTGTAGTTCTTGTATCAAGTTTGAAGAAGAGGACTTTATAAGTTACTCTTTCTCTGAGATGCATGCTTTTCCAAATAATCACAGCCAATGAACCAGATTCTTACCCTCACCTAATGTTTGTGCCACATTCCAAGCAGAAACATTGTTCATTGAAACAGCTGGTGAGTAACTTTATGGATAGACCATCTTAATACACACACCATTTCTTAAATGAATGTAACCTGTTCTCTCTGGGCTGAGAATAAAGACACTCAAGTCAAATAGCTTTGACCGTAGCAGGAAGTCTGTATCCAAAAATCGTGCCTACAATTCATTCTTTGGTGCAGCAGAACTGTCAACTCTCAGCTCAGCTATGATGGAGGTAAGATGTGAGGTGATGTGAGGATCATTGAAGTACAGCCTTATTACAATGAAATCCAATGTCTAAAAATTGTTCTTATTTTGGGCTTGTACCACAGTAAGAGCCAAGATTTCAAGCTCTACTAAAAACAAAACAAACAAACAAACAAAAAGACTTTTCTGTTTATGTTCATTTAAAAAAAACTAGTGTTGGTATATTATTTTGAAATATACAGTTAATGTGTTTGGAGTTATTTAAAATTTATATTGAGAAAAACACGTATTTTCAGTATCGCTGTAGACAAGCATCTACATAAGACTGTTAAATTGATTGTTATTTTATATCAAACAACTTTTATAATACTCATTTTTATTGTTATACTATTTTATAAATTTTAAAGAAATGACAAAAAAGTATTGTAGGTATTGAAGGGAGGGTCTCTGGGAAGAGTTGGGGTACAAAAGGGAAACAAGAATGTTTTTTAATTCTGTTTACTTAAAATGTTTTTAAATGATAACAAATTCAGATAAATTGAAATCATGTATCTTTTCTCATCATAATGCAATAAAACCTAAATCAATTACAAAATTATTGGCTGAAATAAAATAGCTGGGTTATGAATTCTGTTCTTGCTTTCTTTGATGCTACTGCCAGAGAGTTAGCTGGGGATTTTTTTATTTTTTTATTTTTTTGGTTTTTTGAGACACGGTTTCTCTGTCCTGGAACTCACTCTGTAGACCAGGCTGGCCTCAAACTCAGAAATCCACCTGTCTCTGCCTCCCAAGTGCTGGGATTAACAGTGTGCCACTACTGCCTGGCTAGCTGGTGATTTAAAGATTAGTAGAATGTCAGACCATCAAGATTAAATGTCAAGATTGGCAAATCCTAGTCAGTAGTACAGAAATGCTTGAAATGACCCAACAGTCTTCTCAAGTATGTTTGCTAAGTGTTAAATACTCTTAAAGCACAACTAGTATCAATGGTCAACCTTTTCTGTAAGCTCACCACTGGATAATTTACTTGTCTTTTATATAAGCTAAGATATTGGAGACTGAACTTATCTGATTCCCTGACTGGTTGTTGTTAGACCCTGCCATGGAGGATGCTTGCCTTGGTTGAGGACTGTCTGCTGAGCAGCCCATCTTTGGCATCCATCTGTCCTGACTTCATGGCAGCCTAAGTGCTTTGAACACCTCACATACAGCTTGCAGAAGATAGAGGGTAATAAAACCTGGTGCTGGCTCTCTGGGCAACATTTCAGCCATGGCTCTTTCAGACAGTTTGTGCCAGATTGTTTTTTGCCGTCGGGAGCTGCCGTGTAGCTATTCTCTCCTAGCCCAGAACATTTCTCTGATGTAAGTAATCATCAGTACTATGATTACTGTAAATGCAGTCTTTCTTCACATAGTCCCTCTTCCAGATTATATATATATGTATATACATATATACATATACACATATATATGTACATGTACATATGTATATGTACACACACACACACATATATATATTTATATAACTATAAACAGATGCACAGCTCACTTCTTGAATCAGCTGGGAGACACCTTTCTGGGCTACATTATGTGTTACAACACAGGGTCCCATATAAGGCTTCTCTCAATGTTACCTCCCCCCTTCAGCTCAGCCTTCGGACTCTGGCAGTCTCTGCTTGGAGGAGCTAAGACAAAAGCTCTCTGCAGACTGTCAGTTCTTCCTTGAAGCAGCTGTCTGGAAATTCACACTGAGATACTGACACGCCTACCGCCTGGAAGTTTTCTCTTGCATCTCGAACCCTATATTTCAGACCCTTTGGTCCTTTGCCTGAGAGAACCCAAGTTCGTGAAACTGCGGGACAGTTTCAGACATCTCAAGAGGTCTTGTCTTTTATGCTTTGCATCTGTATCATGGACACAATGGGCTGAGCTGGTAACTTGAAGAGTGGATGTTAGACGTGGCATCAGCTGCTGCCACCCTAGTGGTCGTAGCAGAAGCAGTGATGGTAAGAGGTACTGAAGCATTCCAGAGAGCAGTGGAGGCAGAGAGAACAGGAAGCAGATGCAGTGGAGATGATGGATGCTGGCAGAGAAAGGTCGATGCTGAAGGTTTAGGAGAGCCAGGGAAAAGATACCATAGCCATAGTCATAAAGGAACTTCCTGAGAGTGTCCAAGCTTTGCGAGTCCTTGGGCCCAGGAGCTGTGAGATGAACTGTCATACTAACTACGACAATACAGGAACAGAGAGTCCCAACACTTGAACACAAGAAGTACATCACTAGCAGGGACACCTTCTGCTTCTTCCTGCTACTGGCTGCTGCTTCGCTGCTGGAAGCAAGGATTTCAATGCATGATAAATGCTTGGTTCATTTATTGTTAAAGTCTAGAGCGAAAAGCCTCATGTTAAGTATCAATAACCATCAACTGGCTTCTACAGCTTAGACTCTAAGCCATGACAAACCCTATCCTATCAGGACTTGGAGCTATAAGTCTTTGACTACTTCAACTCAAGGCCTTAGACATTCAAGGGCCAAGGCTGCTGTATTCATTGTATGTAAATTTCACACAAGTTAGAGACTTCTGAATCTCCAAATGAATCTCAATTGAGAAAATGTCCCTGTAAGATCTGGGTGTAGGGCATTTTCTTTCTTTCTTTTTCAATTTTGTTTTGTTTTGTTTTGTTTTGAGATAAGGTTTCTCTGTGTTGAAGTTGGCTGTCCTGGAACTCTGTAGACCAGGCTGGCCTCAAACTCACAGAGATCCTCCTGCCTCTGCCTTCCTAGTGCTAGGATTAAAAGTGTTCACTACTACCGCTTGGCTGGGCCTTTTCTTCATTAGTGTTTCATGGAGGAAGACCTAGCCCATTGTAGGTGGGGCCATCCCTGGGTTGGTGGTCCTGGGTTCTATAAGAAAGCAGACTGAGCAAGCCATGAAGAGAAGCTGGTAAGAAGCACCCTTCCACGGCCTGTACATTAGCTCCTGTCTCTAGGTTCCAGCCCTGCTTGACTTCCTGTTCTGACACCTCAGGACTGGTCTACAATGTGGATGTATAAGCCAAATAAATACTTTCTTCCCTAACTTGCTTGTTCATGGTGTTCATCACAGAAGTAGAGATCCTAACTAAGATAGGTACCCATAAGGTTCTACTTCTTACTAGTGACTTTTATCTGGGTAGTGCCAAGGTACCCCAGCTAGATAACTGTTAATTTGGTTTAAAAGGTTAAAAAGTTATTTATTAATTTACTTTATTACTAAATAAGTAACATTGATTATATTAACTCATATATGAATTTTATATAGTCAAAAGCAAATCAACCGTTCAGGAAAATGATATTGCACTTTCTTCACTGTGACTCCCATTAAGGTCCATGTGTGGGAAGGTATCATTTGTCCCAGGACAGTTCTCACACTCTCCACTGCACTCCCTTATTTTTTCTTCTTTCTTTTAGAGCCATTTTTGTGAAGGTCTTGATGTTTCTCTTGCTTCTGTGCCTTGGTTTTCAACTGAACTTTGGTAATTCTCTTATCATCTTGCCTGGTTTGACTTTGCAGCTCCTCAGGGGAACATTGTTTCTCACATCCATTTCATAGTGATATGGAGATGTTCATACAGAAACTCCCATGCGGGAGCACATTAGGAAAGTACCAGTCATGTCTACTTCTGTGGCTCCAGGTCTCTGGACTCAGAGGCGGTTGTTTTCGATAATGATGTCAGATCACTCACATTGCACTGGTCTTCTTACAGAGCTTATACAATTGTTCTGGAATGACTCTCTAGCTGCTACAGCTGAGTGTTGTCCCTGTGATGAAAATGCTGCCGTTTTATAGTTATGATATGATTCTATTTTCAGTCCTACCCAGTTAGGAGCACCGGCACCGCCTGTCCTTTTGAGGATGCTCGCTGAAGCTGGTGCTCTATGGCTATTTTAGGGCAACCTTGCCATCTGTCAGGCAGTCTGTTTATATATACTAGTTCTCTGTGCCCTCAGTGACAGAATCCAGAGCTGCTCATGTTTTCCTGTAGCACACTTCAGGCCCCTCTCAGCTCTTGTCTCTAAGCCTATCATCAAAAACACCCTGACCTTCTTCAGAGTAGCTGTTATTACTCTTTGAATTTTAAATTTTTTTACCTGTAATTCCCTATGCAATGCAGGGAGTCAGGAAACTGTTAAATAATGAGGTCTTATTTGAACATGATTATTACTTTATAAATAATGGAATTAATTGATTACTTATTTCAAACAATTTTAGGAGTCCTGAACAACTAGTTTGCTATCGAGTCTGAAAAACGGTGATTCTAGTCTACCTGATGCAGTATCAATCTATGTCTCTACCTTAAGTGTGTGTAGTCGCTAGTGTGTTTTAGTGTCCAGAGTTCCTTCTTGAGGGGGTTCCATATACCTTGGTGACCTCTCAATGCCCAGCTGGAAGCCATGGGAGAAATGTTAGACCATTTGAATTTGCCTACAAAAACCATGAATTCTCATCTTAACTTTGCTTACAACATATTACCTAGTTATGAACAATAGAAAATAAATAGATTTCTAACATAGGTGTGTGTGTGTGTGTATATATATGTCGATGTATGGTGTGTGTGTGTGTGTGTATGTGTGTGTGTGCATATGTGTGTGTGCTGACGCAGGGTCTTATTACCTACACCTGGTTAGCCCCAAGCACAAACTCTTGTGAAGCTTCTTTAGTGGTATATTACAGAAAAGTACCACTGTGCCTGGGTACACACGTGAAAGCCAATATTAAAAAATATTTCAAAGAGAGTAGTAGAGGCTTCTAATATTGGATGAGCTGAAATACAGCAAGGGGGAGATATTCCTTGGGCAAGAAACAATGTAATAAACGTTGCATCTATTGCTATCATATAGCTAAGTTTATGCCTTAAACAAGTTTAGTTTATTTGTCCCTTACACACGTTCTGAAGGCAAGCACCTTATAGAAAATCAGTTTGTACGGAGAAGTCATCAGAAATCCAGGTTCGACTGACGTGGCTTCCATGTTGCATTCCAAGATATCTGTTCTCAATAGGATCAGTAGGAAATAGAAAAGCAGTAGGTTTCACACATGACTTCTTCTCACATCCCTTAGGTTGACTGTAGTTACATGCTTACAAGTAATTAGGGGAAAAAAAAGCTCAGAAGTCTAATCTGATATTGAGCCTGTGTTCCTATCATGTTCCTACCTGTTTCAACATGATGGAGGGTATCCTGTGGCACAGTAAGTTGTGTCAGCTCTGTTTTCTTATAAAGTCACTCCTTCCATCATGGGAGTACTACCCCTCGTGACCTCATGGAAGCATCATTAGTCCTCAGAGGCTCCCCCTCTAAAACCTATCTGAATATGAATTTAGGATTCAGCTTTCGGAAGGAAAAGATTGACAAGGCTGCCACCAAGGAATGGGCCTGTGATCTTGTGATCCCGTTCCAGATACCAGACACTCACAAGTGAGAAGTTACCATAAAGGTTGCCCCAGGGCTCAACATTTGTGTCCCTGGAATGCTGACAATGCTGATGCTGACACAGCCTACAAAGCACTGCAGAAATGCAGCACCCCTGAAAAGCCTTGGCCAACAGGGCCAGGGTGTGTGTGAAGGATACCTTTTGTATTATTGTCCTAAGGTGTGGCTGGCAAGGCATGAAATTCAATATAGCTTACTAATGATTCCTCTGAAGGCAACAGAGATGGATATATTTCAGGACTTCCCTCATTGCTGGGAAGCAGTATATGGCTTATGGCAACATAACTCAGCTCCTTACCTGATATATTCCCTGCCTCTGTCTCTTTCTGTTTATCTGTCTCGGCCTCTTTGACTCC
>NW_022196891.1:46802005-46804663 GCF_008632895.1 Mastomys coucha | reverse complement strand
ATGTGAATTTGTCCATATTAAAAGTCCATATTAAAATCAAGAATATGGGCTTTAACCCAGGGACTCGAGTAAGATCTGCCATTTTCTCTCCAGTGACTTTCTAAGGAGGGATCAGCTGGGAGGCACAGGCCTCACAAGTGGCAGGGCAGCCTGTCCAGGATCCTTTCTACCTCAGACCACACCTAGTAGGGACAACAGATCCACAGCCCTCTCTGCACCTTTCCCACAAGTGGAGATCCTGTCTCCGGGGTGTGCTCTGACCCCAGGAATCAGGATGGAAAAGTAATCCACAGCCATTTGTGCTTGGGTTTTACCAGAGGAGAGCTGATCTCCTAGAAGTGCTGACACCAGCTTACAGACCCACAGGAGGAACAAGCTCTAGTCAGAGATAGCAAGAACATCTAACACCAGAGATCAACAGATGGCAAAAGGCAAACGCAAGAATCCTACCAACGGAAACCAAGACTACTTGGCTTCATCAGAACCTAGTACTCCCAACACAGCAAGTCCTGGATATCCCTAAACACCGGAAAAGCAAGATTTGGATATAAAATCATATCTCATGATGGTGCTAGAGGAATTTAAGAAGGACATGAATAACTCCCTTAAAGAAATACAGGAGAACACAGGTAAAGAAGTACAAGCCCTTAAAGAGGAAACAAAAAAAAATCACATAAAGAATTACAGGAGATCACGAGTAAACAAATAGAACCCCTTAAAGAGGAAACACAAAAATCCCTTAAGGAATTACAGGAAAACCCAAACAAACAGGTGAAGGAATTGAGCAAAACCATCTAGGACCTAAATATGGAAGTAGAAACAATAAAGAAATCACAAAGAGAGACAACTCTGGAGTTAGAAATCTTAGGAAAGAAGTCAGGAAACATAGATGCAAACATCACCAACAGAATACAAGAGATAGAAAAGAGAATCTCAGGCACAGATGATACCATAGAAACCATTGACACACAGTCAAAGAAAACACAAAATGCAAAAACATCCAGGAAATCCAGGATCCAATGAGAAGACCAAACCTAAGGATAATAGGTATAGAAGAGAGTGAAGACCTTCAAGTTCAAGGGCCAGTAGATATCTTCAACAAAATTATAGAAGAAAACTTCCCTAACCTAAAGAAAGAGATGCCCATGAACATATAAGAAGCCTATAGAACTCCAAACAGACTGGACCAGAAAAGAAATTCCTCTCATCACATAATAATCAAAACACCAAATGCACAAAACAAAGAAAGAATACTAAAAGTAATAAGAGAAAAAGGTCAAGTAACATATAAAGGCAGGCCTATCAGAATTACACCAAACTTCTCACCAGAGACTATGAAAGCTAGAAGATACTGGGCAGATGTCATACAGATCCTAAGAGAACATAAATGCCAGCCCAGACTACTATACACAGCAAAACTCTCAATTACCATAGATGGAGAAACCAAAGTATTCCATGACAAAACCAAATTCACACAATATATTTCCACAAATCCAGCCCTTCAAAGGAAAACTCTAACACAAGGAGGGGAACTACATCTCTGAAAAAACAAAAAAAATGTAATCTTCCAAAAAACTAAAAGAAGATAGCCACATTAATGGAATTCCAACTCTAACAACAAAAATAACAGGAAGCAACAATTACTTTTCCTTAATATCTATTAATATCAATGGACTCAATATTCCAATAAAAAGCCATAGACTATCAGACTGGGTATGTAAACAGGACCCAACATTTTGTTGCATACAGGAAACCCACCTGAGTGACAAAGACAGACACTACCTCAGAATAAAAGGCTAGAAAACAATTCTCCAAGCCAATGGTCCCAAGAAAAAAGCTGGCCATTCTAATGTCAAATAAAATCGACTTTCACCCTAAAATGATCAAAAAAGATAAGGAGGGACACTTCTTATTCATCAAAGGTATGATCTACCAAGATGAACTCTCAATTCTGAACCTCTATGCTCCAAATCAAAGGGCATCTACATTCGTAAAAGAAACTTTACTAAAGCTGAAAGCACGCATTGCACCGCACACAATAATAGTGGGAGATTTCAACACCCCACTCTCTGCAATGGACAGATCATGGAAACAGAAACTAAACAAAGACACAGTGAAACTAACAGAAGTTATGAAACAGATGGATTTAACAGATATCTATAGAACTTTTTATCCTAAAACAAAAGGATATACCTTCTTCTCAGCACCTCATGGTACCTTGTCCAAAATTGACCATATAATTGGTCACAAATCAGGCCTCAACAGACACAAGAAGATTGAAATAATTCCTTGTATCCTATCAGATCACTATGGACTAAGGCTGCTCCTCAATAAAAACATAAACAATAAAATGCCCACATAAACATGGAAGTTTAACAACACTCTACTCAATGATAACTTGGTCAAGGAAGAAATAAAGAAAGAAATTAAAGGCTTTCTAGAGTTTAATGAAAATGAAGCTACAACACACCCAAACTTATGGGACAGAATGAAAGGAGTCCAAAGAGGAAAAGTAATAGCTTTAAGTGCCTCCAAAAAGAAAGTGGAGAGAGCATACACCAGCAATTTGACAGCACATCTGAAAGCTCTAGAGCAAAAATAAGCAAATTCACCCAAGAGGAGTCATAGGCAGGAAATAATCAAACTCAGGGCCAAAAA
>NW_022196891.1:46790129-46801374 GCF_008632895.1 Mastomys coucha | reverse complement strand
AACCATATGATCATCTCATTAGATGCTGAGAAAGCATTTGACAAAATCTAACATCCCTTCATGATAAAGTCTTGGAAAGATCAGGAATTCAAAGCCCATACTTAAACATAGCAAAAGCAATATACAACAAACCAGTAGCCAACATCAAACTAAATGGAGAGAAACTTGAAGCAATCCCACTAAAATCAGGGACTAGACAAGGCTGCCCACTCTCTTCCTACCTATTCAATATTGTACTTGAAGTCCTAGCCAGAGCAACTAGACAACAAAAGGAGATCAAAGGGATACGAACTGGAAAGGAAGAAGTCAAATTATCACTATTTGCTGATGATATGATAGGATACTTAAGTGACCCCATAAATTCCACTAGAGAGCTCCTAAACCTGATAAACAACTTCAGCAAAGTAGCTGGATATAAAATTAACTCAAGCAAATCAGAGACCTTCTTATACACAAAGGATAAACAGGCAGAGAAAGTAATTAGGGAAACAACACCCTTCACAATAGTTACAAATAATATAAAATACCTTGGTGTAACTCTAACTAAGCAAGTAAAAGATCTTTTTGACAAGAACTTCAAGTCTCTGAAGAAGGAAATTGAAGAAGATCTCAGAAGATGGAAAGATCTGCCATGCTTGTGGATTGGCAGGATTAATATAGTAAAAATGGCCATCTTGCTGAACAATCTACAGATTCAATGCAATCCCCATCAAAATTCCAACTCAATTCTTCACAGACTTAGAAAGAGCAATTTGCAAATTCATCTGGAATAACAAAAAACCCAGGATAGTCAAAACTATTCTCAACAATAAAGGAACCTCTAGTGAAATCACCATCCCTGACCTTAAGCTGTACTACAAAGCAATTGTGACAAAAACTGCACGGTATTGGTACAGTGACAGGCAGGTTGATCAATGGAACAGAATTGAAGACCCAGAAATAAACCCACACACCTATAGTCACTTGATCTTTGACAAAGGAGCTAAAACCATCCAGTGGAAAAAAGACAGCATTTTCAACAAATGGCACTGTCTCAACTGGAGGTTAGCATCCTTATTCATCAGGGAAACGCAAATCAAAACAACCCTGAGATTCCACCTCACACCAGTCAGAATGGCTAGGATAAAAAAACTCAGGTGACAGCAGATGCTGGAGAGGTTGTGGAGGGAAACCAGTTTGGCAGTTCCTCTGGAAATTGAACATAGTTCTACCAGAGGGCCCAGTTATACCACTCCTGGGCATATACCCAGAAGATGCTCCAACATATAATAAGGACACATGCTTCACCATGTTCATAGCAGCCTTATTTGTAATTGCCAGAAACTGGAAACAACCCAGATGTCCCTCAACAGAGGAATGGATACAGAAACTGTGGTACATCTACATAATGGAGTACTACTCAGCTATTAAAAACAATGAATTTATGAAATTCTTAGGGAAATGGATGGATCTGGAGAATATCATCCTGTGTGAGTTAACCCATTCACAAAAGAACACATATGGTATGCACTCTCTGATACGTGGTTATTAGCCTAGAAGTTAGGAATACACAAAGTACAATCCACAAACCACAAGAAACTCAAAGAGAAGGAAGACCAAAATGTGGACACTTCATTACTTCTTAAAAGGGGGAACAAAATACCCACAGAAGGAGTTGCAGAGACTAACTATGGAGCAGAGACTGAAGGAAGGACAATTCAGCCTGATATAGCTGTCTCCCGAGAGGCTCTGACAGTACCTGACTAATACAAAAGTAGAGGCTCACAGCAATCCATTGAACTGAATACAGGGTCCCCAAATGAAGGAGCTAGAGAAAGGACCAAAGGAGCTGAAGGGTTTGCAGCCCCATAGGAGGAACAACAATATGAACTAACTAGTACCCTCAGAGTTCCCAGGGACTCAACCACCAACCAAGGTGTACACATGGTGGGATTGATTGCTCCGGCAGCATGTGTATAATAGAGGATGGCCAAGTCAGTCATCAATGGGAGGAGAGGCCCTTGGCCCTGTGAAGGTTCTGTGCCCCAGTGTAGGGGAATGCCAGGGCCAGTAAGAGGGAGAGGGTGGGGTGGCTAGCAGGGGGAGGGGAGAGGAAACAGGGATTTGTTCTTGTTGTTTTTTGTTTTTTTGTTCTGGAGGGGAAACTGGGAAATATGACATGTAAATAAAGAAAATATCTAATAAAAGAAGACAAAAACAAAAACAAACAAACAAAAATAAAATCAAGAATATGTCTAAGCATGCCTTTAACCCCAGCACTCAGGAGGCAAGGGATCTCTATGAGTCTGAGTGCTGCCTGATCTGTAGTATGAGTTCTAGGATCTGTCTCTAAAAAAAAACAAAAGCCAAAAATAAAAAATTTAAAAAAAGAAGCAGAACTGTAAGGTGACTATTTGCTGAATGCATGAACTTACACAGAATGAAACAGAAAGGCATGCAGAAAGTTATGGGTCAGGGTAACAATGGCGAAATGATTCACAGATATTTGGAAGGACTGGAAGGACCAAGGATGGCTTGCGTGAGTAGGGATAGCCAAGCGCTTGCCCACAGCCGCATGCCAGTGGGGTGGTAGAGAAAAGGCAGCACGGGGAAGATGCTTCTCATCAGTGACTCATTGGACACTGGTAGTGAGTCGGCCATTCTCCCAAAGCTGCAGTGTTGTGGAGCACAGTCCCCCCCCCCCCCACACACACACAACACATCTAAATACAAAACAAAACAGAGTAAAAGAAACCAACAAAAAACTCTCCCACACCCAAGGCTAAGTGAGCCTTGCTGGAAAGGGATGGAAGAATGGTGAAAACCAGAGGATCACTGAGTTTTCTGGGGGACTGTGGCTCTTAGGAATGTCGGGAGCTACACCATAGAGTGTCATCAATATGACTGCCTAAACGAGAGCTGAACAAGGACAATAGATGAGCCAAAGTGGACCAAGGGAAGTCAAGGAACCCTCACCCCTACAGAAAGAACTCCAGACACCAAAGGAATGTTGACAGCGGGAGACATCCTCTTTCCCGAAGCACTGCACACTGATTAGTTTTCCATTACTAAACTACCAAGTCTTTTTTTTGTTCTTGTTGTTGCTTTTATTTATTTTTTTCGAGACAAGGTTTCTCTGTGTAGCCCTGGCTGTCCATGAACTCTCTCTGTAGCCCAGGAACTCAGAAATCCACCTGCCTCTGCCTCCCAAGTGTTGGGATTAAAGGCGTGTGCCACTACTGCCAGGCTAAATAAACTACCAGTCTTAAAAATATATGAAGGCTCAGATGCTCCAGTGTAGGAGAACAGAGGGCAAGGAGGTGGGAGTGGGTGGGTGGGTGGAGGAACACCCTCATAGAAGCAGGGGGAGAGAGGATGTGATAGAGGGTTTCCAGGAGGAAGGGAAACTGGGAAAGGGGATAACATTTGAGATGTAAATAAAGAAAATATCCAATAAAAAGAAAGAAAACATATACAGACAAGTGGTTCTTGGCATCAGCAATAGTGTCTGAGTTTGGTGTCTGCAGATCAGATGGATCCTTAGGTGGGGCAGTTTCTGGATCGCCTTTCCTTCAGTCAATGCTTCACTCTTTGTCCCTGCATTTCCTTTTGACAGGAGGAATTCTGGATTAATATTGTTGAGGTGAGTGGGTGGCCGAGAAGTGCTCGCCTAGCCTCTGGCTATGGTCTCTACAGTTCTCCCTCCCCTTTGTTGGGCATTTCAGCTAATCTCATCCCTGTTGGGTTCTGAGAGCCTCTTGCTTTCCTGGCGTCTAGGACTTGCTGGTGGCTACCCCCATCTCCCCATCTCCCATTGCTACACACTTGTGTTCAAATTCCTGACCTTCTGTATATCATCCCTGTCTCCTCTCATATCTGATCCTGCCCTCCTTTTTTCCCTCCTAAAAGGCCACATTTCCTAATCCTTCCCAAACAGCCCCATCAACTGTAGTCCAAGTTTTCAAATCCAGGAGCATATGTAAACAGGGATGTTCTCACTCAAGCTCACAGGGACGGTGGTGTCAGTGAGATGGATAATGGTGCCTGTGAAGACCCAAACCAGATTCTTCTAAGCCACTCTGGAAAAAGAGAACCAACTCCTGGAAGTTGTCCTCTCTCCATATGCATGTTGTCTTCAGGATTCTCTCCCTCCCTCGTTCTCCCTCCTCCCTCCTCCTTCCTCCCTCCCTCTCCCTCCTCCTCCTCTCCCTCTCCCTCCTTTTCCCCCCCTCCCTCTCCCTGTCTCTCTCCCACTCCCTCTACCCCTCTTATTCCTCTCTTTCTCTCATATATGTGTGTATGTACATATGTATGTATACACACACACACACACACACACATATATGTATACACACACACACATTAAAATCTATGAGGATAAACATGGCGAGCTCTCACCTCTTTCCTTGGGCATGGTGGAATATGCCTGTAATGGCAGCACTAAAGGAGGCTGAGGCTCCTTTACTTTCCAATTCAGCCTGGGTTATAGCGTGAGTTCTAAGCCAGCCTAGGCTGCAGAGTGAGCTCCAGACCTACTGTAGACTCTCCCATCAAAAATCCTTATCCTCAGAGGAGTGATTTTACAAGGAGTAAGATGATTAGAGGTGAACATATGTTTATTAAGACTGATGGACTGGAAAGACGGCTTAGCACGTAACTCTTCGAGAGGACTCCATTTCAGCCCTACCCTTCCAGAGGATCCAGGTTTAATTCCCAGCATCCATGTCTCAACTGTCTGTAACTCCAGATCTGTGGGACCCAATGCCTTCTTCTGGTCTCAGAGGACACCAGATACACAGACCTACACACAGGCAAAATACTCATACACATTTTTTTTTCAATTACACAGTAAAAGAAAGAGAAAAAGAAAAGACTGATGTGAAAGTCATGTGCTGGATGGTATGGAGGAGATAAGACACCATAAAGAAACAGAGTAGAAAGACTATGAAAGCTTTTTTTTAAAAGAGAAAACAAAACAAACAAAACCAAATGACCACTAAAAAGGCCACTGGCCACCTTTGTGAAGAATTCATTTTAGCCTTGCAAGTGTTTTTGCTTTGTTTGTGTAGTGCTTGGAGAGACAAAAGCCTCAAAACAATAAAAGCAAAATTATCACATTATCATTTATTTATTTATTTTTATTAACTAATTTATTTGTTCACTTCACATCCTGATCACAACCCTTCCCCTCCTCCCAGGCCCCTCCTCACACAGCTCTTCCCTCTCACATCTTTATAATCAGATGTAAACCATTTGGAACCCAATGCACAATGGATGCCTTCCAAAGATGTCTGCTTACCTAAACTCTATTGGCCTCTAACACAGATGACCATCCTGAAGAAAACCAACTCACACGGTAAAATGTACCGTTCAACAGGGTGGTCCTGTGTGGACCACCAGCCTCCTCAGATAGGAGCCCATACAGGAATGCCATGATGACAAGATGATGGGAACACTTCCTTTTGCCACACTTCCAGCAGGATCGCTCCCTCTCTGGAAACTCCTCAGAAGCATGTAATATGCTTCCTAGAACCACACGACAATGAATTCTCCTTGGCTGTCCATGTACTTAGTAGATTATTCTACTACCTGTGTCACCAGCCTTCCCACGGGGCTTCACATAGTGTGAGAACTGACACCACTGCATCCAGCAAATGACAGGCAAGCTCTCTGTCGAGGGTTGTGTCAATGAGCACCATGCTCCCCAAACTGCACCTTTTCAAGGAACATCAGTAGACAGACTCAAGAGTGACTCAACTATTGTGCAATGGCAGTGATTCACTTCTCTTCAGTTTACATTTCTCTAGGATGTGTTTTTCCAATTCTATACCTAGACTGCCAAAGAAATGGCAATGGCTCACCAATCTTTGATTTGTCTGTATCACTTTCTTGGTCACAAACTCTTTTACTTAAGGAAAGTGGAACTGGTTTATCTTGTTCAAGAAATATCTTAATACATAAACATCTTAAGCCTATACTTATAGGCTTTCACCTACAAATCTGATCTTCCCTAAGTCTCTGAAGTTTACCTATTATTATTGTAGAAGGAATTCATGTTCTCCTCCTTTGACAGCTTCAACTTCTTATCTGCCCCCTTCATCCTGTGCATTTAGCTCTGAAACATCCCTGCCCCTCAATTTCTATTGTCAGTGTTTGACAGCACACTAGTTTTCACAATAGCCTTACCTATCTCATGGCTCTGTTTCAAAATATACTCTTGAGTATGGCTGTGCAAATGGTTATAAAGCCAGCATTGTAGGGGACAGAGTCAGAGAGATCACTGGATCTTGTTAGCCACCAGTCTACTCAGTGAGAGATCCTGGCTCTTCCATAGAAGAACGTGGAAATTGATAGAGCAGGATCCCTCCTGTGGCTTCTGTACATAAATATAAGTACACATACATCATCTGTATATAACACACACATACACAAAAAAATTTTCTCTTCAAATTAACTATTACTAATTCTTCCTTCAGAATCATTAATTTCCAACTCCCTCCTATGACTTTATATGCGTGTGTATGCGTGTGTGTGTGCATTTTAAATCTCATCCTCCTTACATCCTCCTTACTATGAAAATAAATTTAGAGGGTTTCTTTATAATTTTTATGCAGAAATATTTGTCAAGTCCTCAACCATGCCACTATGTGCTGGGCCATTATGGATGAACAGCCTCTCCCTCCTCTGCCTCGCCTCACATACCCTGCCCATCCACCTAGCTCTCTTAGTCATGCTCACAGACAATTTTTCCACCTTCCCCGGGATTCCCTTCCTGATGACTGGCTTTCTCCCCTTCTCTCCTTTCATAAAACTTTATCTTCACTGTGGCAATTTTGATTATCAACTAGATAGGATTTATAATCACTGTAGGGAAAGATCTCACAGCAAGTCTATGGAGGATTACTCAGTTCTGATTAACCATGGATGGCACCGGTCCATAGATTGGGGTACTGAATTGAATAAAGAGGAGAAAGTGAACTGGGTACAACCTCCCCCTCCGCTCACTTTCTCACTATGGATATGCTGTAACCAACAGCTTCAAGTTCCTCACCATGGTGACCTGTACCCTCAAACTGTGAGCCAAAATAAAGCCCATCCTTCCTTAAGTTGCTGTGGTCAGGTATTTTATCCTAGCAAGAAGATAAAGAACAAAGATAATTCTCAGTGGACCTACTGACATACCATTATGTTCTGGGCATCTGTTACAGAAGAACCATCTGTACTATGGATTCTGTACATTTAGAAACGTTCATACTAAACAGTTCTGTAGACATTTGTAATAAATATACCCATTTTGGTGGCAATGTTGATAATGGTGGAGGTTAGACAACATACCTATGAAATATCTCCGTTTCTTCAACTGTGCTGCATATATAAGAACATTTCTGTTTTCTGATATAGGGTTTTATTGTAGTCCATGCTGACCTTGAACTCAATATGAAGTTGATGATGGCCTTAAACTTCTTATCCTCATCCCTGTACCTCCTTAGTGCTGTGGTTATAAGACATGCGTGGTCATGCCAAGTTATATGTGGTGCTGGAGATCCAACTCACAGCTTCATACACGGTAACTGAGCACTCTACAAACTCTGTTACATCCCCAGACAATAAAAACACTTGGAGCAGAGACTGAAGGAAAGGCCATCCAGAGACTGCCCCACCTGGGATCCATCCCACATGCAGACACCAAACCCAGACAATATTGCCAATGTCAAGAAGTGCTTGCTGACAGGAGCCTGATACAGCTGTCTTCTGAGAGGCTCTGCCATATCCTGACCAATACATATGCAGATGCTCAAAGCCAACCATCCTACTGAGCACAGGGACTCCAATGGAGGAGTTAGGGGAGGGACTGAAGGAGCTGAAGGGGCCTTATCTGGCATTGATGGAAGGGGAGGCCCTTGGTCCTGTGAAGGCTTGATGCCCCAATGTAGAGGAATGCTGGGGGGGGATGTGAGGCAGGAGTGGGTAGGTGGGTTGGAGAGCACCCTCATAGAAGCAGGATAAGGGAGGATGGGAGAGGGGGTTTGCAGAGGGGAAACTGGGAAAGGGGATAACATTTGAAATGTAAATAAAAGAAAATAACACTCATGAAATAAAATCTGTTTACAAGAAAAATATTAAGAAATAAAATATTGAAATGTAGTTGATATTTCCAGAAATCTGCAAATTGCTCACAAAGTTGGGCCAGAGAGAAGTCTCAGCAGTTTAGAGTACTTCTTGTTCTTGCAGAGGACATAATGTGGGCTCTCTGCATCTGCACTGGGGGTAGGAGGCTTACAAGCATCTGGAATTTCAGATCTGAGGATATCAGATGCCTCTAGCCTCTTCAGGTATCTGCTTCCATGTACCCATACTACCTGACCCCACACACATAAGTTCAAAATAAAATAAAATAAGGTAGATCTTTATACTCTGACCCACAGCAGAACTGTTTCTAATCATCATTGTCTTCCAACTAAAAAAAAAAAAAACAAGGATTATGGGTATGGTAAGGTGCTTGCTTAATATGCAGAAAGGGCCTGAATTTAATCCCCAACACCAGCTAAAACTGGGCTTGTTGACTTATACCTATTCCCAACACTAGGGAGATGTGGGTAGGAGAATCAGGTTAAAGTCATCCAGAGGTACACACTGAGCTTAAGAACAGCCTGAACTAGATAAGACTTTGTCTTTAAAAAAAAAAATTTTAATGCTATTTACATCAAACTGGTGAGTCTTCAAAAATGGAATAAACTAGACTAGAAATAAGAGGGTATTTTAAAATAAGCTTTTTGTTATGTGTTTCCAATTCCTCATTGTAGGCACTCACAAGTTCCCGTGTCTCCACTGCCGGTTACTACTGCACATTGACTGTCTTTGTTCAGTGATGTAATGGCTCTGTCAGCTGATTATGGCTTGTAAGCATAATGTTTTTGTGCACTGTGTAAAGCTTGTGTTATTCAAATGCCCTCAGACCTTGTTTCAATTCCTACGAGGCATTGTAATGTGTAGGTCAAGACTCTCCTGTCTCAAATTTGTGCGAACAATTCTTACCATCTATTCTCTGCCTTGTCAATAAATGTTGAGCACACAGTGGCTGGGGAGAAGAGAGAGAATAGGGTGGAAACTTCCATGAGCCAGAGCAAGGAGATAGAGAGAGGAAGGGGATTCAGATTAGCCACAATCAGGAGGAGAGGGTCTGAGAATACATTGTGGGAAGAAACATCTGAAGCAGAGAGGCTTAGTTAGAGCAACAATAAACTGTAAGGATCATGGGGATAGGAAGCAGCCAGACTAGTATAGGGGGTTAAGATTAACTGCTCAGCTATTGAGGTGTAGCTTGAAATAAATCTTGGTGTCTCTGTGTGGTTGCTGAGGACCAGAAAAGGTAAAGAAATACAGCCACCAGATTATTACTGCTTACATTTATATTGTAAAATAACTAATTTTACAATTATCTGGTTCAATACAGTATCACCATATAATGTCCATGAGGAGAAATAATTATGAAGAATATTGGAAAATATATAACTAACCAGGTCTGCTCACCATTTACACGAATGTCTACTATTCTTCTCGGGGTGGTCACCCTTTTAGTTTGTAATCAATCAAGACAATGTCTGTATGGGTACATTTCATATTTCAAGTTTTCTAATGTCAACAACTCAAAGTTTTTATCATTTCCACCCCCACCCCCCACAAAGCATGTGATTCTTCTGCAGAAAATATGTTTAAGATGAAGGTTATAAAACATAAAGAACAAAGGGTGAAGAGAAAATGAAAATTATCTGTGTCTCTTTATCTTAGAGCTTCCTAGCATACGGGGAATGAGACACGCTATTGTGGGGCTTTACAACCACAGCGCAGATGGAACACTGCAATTATTTTAAAGGGCATGGGTGAATGGAGAGCAGCTAGTTGGCTGACTGACTCTGAACTGAAGATCATCACTGGGCTGATAGGATAGAGGTTTGTGTGCACTGGTAAACACTCAGCATCCGGGAGCCGTGACGTGAGAAGAAAAGTGTGTTACATAGTTCATAGTACCAGATAACAATGGGTGTCACTTGGTTGTTTGGGGGTAGGGGGTGTTTCTAGGTTTTTAATTTATTAATTATTTAATTCTTTTACTGATTTGGGGGGGCTGAGCACATTGTGTGGCAAGCACTCTACCTTCTGATCCCGGCCCTCTTTTCTAGGTCTAATTTTAAAAACACCACACTTAAGACATCGCTCATAAATAAGTGTACATTTCAGATGTAGAGCTAACATCTGTATAGTTACCCACCTTTGATGACAGTTGATATAACCATTGGCCAGCGAGGACTTTGTTTGCGGGCTTGTTTGGATTTCAGTGTTTCTAGGCAGAGAGTCTCATCCTCAGTGGCAGGTTGTAGCATTAGCCAGCTCTCCAGAGGCATTCTTGGAGTCAGCCACATGGGATTTCCCTCCCTGATTCCTAACATAATATCCCCTCAGGTTGCATAATACCAGCCACTTCTTGGGCTCCAGTGTTGAGTGTGTGAGTGTGTGTATTCTGGTAGTTGCCTTGCCTGTACAAACTCTGAATGGCTGGGAAGGGCAGGGCACTGCACCTCAGTGCCTGCAGGAAAAGGAGACACTGTTTCACTAGACTTTTCTCATGATGCACTTATATGTCCATTACCAGGTTATGCAAGTTGTAACAGGCGGTATTTTGAAAACAAGTCCACGGGTATCATCAGCTACTAAGATACACGGGGCAAGTGTGCTGAGGGCGTCTTTTCCTACCTGGCCCGGATGAGGGGCATGGGAAGAGGCTTTTAAAAAAGAGTGACAGCAACTCTTGTTGCCATGCAGGGATGTACAACAATAAACATCATCTGCACCCCGAGGGCTGTTCCTTAAAGGATGTGGGCCTGGAATGTGCGCAACCGCCACTCCATCGGACTTCTGCCACGCAAAGGGGAGCTGGCGCAAGCTCAGAAGACTCGTGTGAGCAGATAACTTGGCTGGAAGCTAAGGGAACCTAGCTGTAATCGCTGATATTTATTAGGTAAATGATACTTCCTCCAAGGCAATGTATCCAAACCAGTTTGGCCTGAAATAATGTGATTTTTTTCCCCTAATTTCTTTTTCTTTCTTTCTCTCTTTCTTTCTCTCTTTCTTTCTTTCTTTCTTTCTTTCTTTCTTTCTTTCTCTCTTTCTTTCTTTCTCTTTCTCTCTCTAAGTTTTACTTCATTATAATGAGAAAAGTTACATGATTTCAATTTATCTGAATTTGTTAACATTTAAAAACATATTT
>NW_022196891.1:46789495-46790089 GCF_008632895.1 Mastomys coucha | reverse complement strand
TTAAGTAAATAGAATTAAATCACATTATTGTTTTCCTTTTGTACCCCAATTCCTCCCAGAGACCCCCCATTCAATACCTACAATATCTTTTTTTGTCATTCTTTAAAATTTATAAAATATCATAACAATAAAAATGAGTATTATAAAAGTTGTTTAATATAAAACAACAATTAATTTAACAGTCTTATGTAGATGCTTGTCTACAATAATACTGAAAATATATATGTTTTTCTCAATATAAATTTTAAATAACTCCAAATGTATTAACTATATATTTCAAAATAATACATTACTATTAATATTTTCTTAAATGAACATAAATATATAAAGTGTTTTTGATTGTTTGTTTTATGTTTAGTAGAGCTTAAAATCTTGGCTCTTACTGTGGTAACTTAATACAAGAGTTACAAATGTCAAGCAAAGCATTCAGTCTTACTCTTTGCTGTTCTCTTTCAAAATCCCTCACAATTTAATTGTCTACATTTCTTTTGGGCATATAAATACTTTTAAAATATGTAAGATGTTATGAAAACCATAGTATAGTGTAAAAACATGAAATAAACAATACTACTAATAGAGGGGCTGAGATAGGAG
>NW_022196891.1:46757140-46788882 GCF_008632895.1 Mastomys coucha | reverse complement strand
GGGCATCTCTTTCTTTAGGTTAGGGAAGTTTTCTTCTATAATTTTGTTGAAGATATCTACTGGCCCATGACCTTGGGGGTCTTCACTCTCTTCTATATTTATTATCCTTAGGTTTGGTCTTCTCATTGAGTCCTGGATTTCCTGGATGTTTTGGGTGAGGAGCTTTTTGCTTTTTGTATTTTCTTTGACTGTTGTGTCAATGTTTTCATGGTGTCTTCTGCCCCTGAGATTCTCTCTTCTATCTCTTGTATTCTGTTGGTGATGCTTGCATCTATGACTCCTGATCTCTTTCCTAGGTTTTCTAATTCCAGGGTTGTCTCTCTTTCTGATTTCTTTATTGGTTTTACTTCCAGTTTTAAATTCTGGGTGGTTTTGCTCATTTCCTTCACCTGTTTGATTGTGTCTTCCTGTAGTTATTTAAGTGATTTTTGTGTTTCCTCTTGAAGGGCTTCTAGCTGTTTACCTGTGTTCTCTTGTATTTCTTTGAGGGTGCTATTAAAGTCCTGTAGGTGCTATGTCTTTCTTAAAGTCCTGTATCATCATCATGAGAAGTGATTTTATATCTGAATCTTGCTTTTCCAGTGTGATGGTGAGTCCAGGACTTGCAATGGTGGGAGTATTGGGTTCTGATGCTGCCAAGTAACCTTGGTTTGTGTTGCTTATATTCTTATGCTTGCCCTTCATCATCTGGTTATCTCTAGTCCTATCTGCCCTTGCTAAATCTGACTGGAGCCTGTCCTTCCTGTGATCCTGATTCTGTCAGAACTCCTCAGAGTCAAGTTGTCTCTGTGATCCTGTGATTCTGGGATCCTGTGATCCTGGGCTTTTTAGAGCACCTGGGAGTGGAGTTTCCTCTGGGTGTTTTGGGACCGGAAGGAATCTGAGCCACTGTGCTGGCAGAATTCCTGTGTGCCTAGTCCCGCTGATCCCAGATACTCCTGGTGTTGGAACAGATGTTATGTCCTCCTCACCTCTGATCCTGAGCGTGTTAGAGCGCATAGGAGTGGAGCTTCCTGTCTTCCCTAATTTCTTAAAAAGTGAGTTGTTGGGTGAATTAGGAAATATTGCTTTTGTAAATCACCCAACCATGACTGAATACATGTATGAAACTGATTCTCACAGGGTTTGAGGGAGTTACGTTTCTTCCTAGTTTCTTGTACTAGAGTCCTCAGCTCAACTACCTCAGAATTATAATCCCTTAAAGGAAGCAAGTGATACAAAATAGGGTCAACACGGTGGGTCCCAGTCCAATATGAGTGGCCTCTTCATAGGAAGAGGTTGAGAAACAGATGTTCTGTGAGCTCAGCCAGAAGATCATATAAGGACCTAGCAAGAGGGTACCTTTAGCAAGCCGCAAACATCTGCCCACATCTTAGTCCTTGAATCTTACACAAGTATAAAAG
The DNA here is from genome assembly GCF_008632895.1 of Mastomys coucha. Taxonomy (NCBI): domain Eukaryota; kingdom Metazoa; phylum Chordata; class Mammalia; order Rodentia; family Muridae; genus Mastomys; species Mastomys coucha. The sequence continues at coordinate 46,787,479 of NW_022196891.1, read as the reverse complement.
GGTAAATTTCCCTTTTGTTGTTATTGAAACTGCCTAGCTGATGGTATTTTGTTACAATAACTCTAATAAAAACAGAGCATGAAATTTTAGAAATTATCCACTGTTGCTGTCCAGCAGCAACGTTAAAAGGGGTAGGGTACCTGGAATATGGAGTTAGAAAGAAATAGGAGGAGATTAAAAAGAGATAGGGGGAGGTAGGCTAGCCATACTATACCTTACCCACGTGGGAGGATAAAAATTAGACAACACGAGCTGTGGTCACTCAGCCATCTTCACTTTAATGCCCATCCTTTGTTCCCCCCAACAGGTAGAATAACAGCAAAACCACTCCCCCAAGTATTTCAGTAATGAAGACCCAATCAGCATTTTCTTAGTCTCTATAGCAGGTGGGATTTCCGATGTGACTGGAGCCAGTAATGAGGCGTGGCAAATAGCAGGAGGTAGGCAGAGAGGTGTGGTTATGAGAGGCAGGCCTCAAACCAGGAGGGTTACAATCCACTAAGAATTTTCTACATTTTAAAACTCTTATGTCCTAACATCTACCTTAGAGTCTCATTTGTAACTTTCCCTTAAGTTGGCCTAAGTTCTATAGCTCACCAGTTTATATTCTAACATCTTCCTGGCTAGTCACTGGTCCCTTCAAAACAGGTTTTAAAGGGTATTGTCACCTGCATAATCTATGGATAAAAGCAGGGTTCTGTTCCCATTGACCCTTACCCTCCAGCCTTTAGCCCGATTTTTCATATAGGAGGACATAAATTCAGCAAAGCATGGTGGCTCATGTTTTAATCTCAACATGGGTTGAGGCAGGAGGATTGCTTTTAGTCTTGATTACATGGTGAGTTCTATGTTAGCAGTCAGGATGGGCAAATGAGGTGGGGGGGAGGAGAGTCTAAAACTGCTAAAAAGCTTTTCTAATCAATTTGTATCAAGAATCTAGAAGAACTTTATTGGTGAGACCATTTTGCCATTGGGGTATTTGTGAATGTCTTAGCGGTTCTGCAAGTGTAAGTGCTGACAGCAAACTATCCCCTGCTCACTAATAGTCATTTACACTGGTAATTCAGATGATGTTGACTACTACTTCCCACTTTTTGTTTTGTTTTGTTTGGGTTTTTGAGACAGGGTTTCTCTGTGTAGCCCTGGCTGTCCTGGAACTTTCTCTGTAGACCAGGCTGCTCACAAACTCAGAAATCCACCTGCCTCTGCCTCCTAAGTGCTAGGATTAAATGCATATGTTGCCATGGCCTGGCTACTGTCCACTTTTGAAACCCACTGGGTCTTACACTTTTGGCATCATTTTGATCTTTCTTTTCTTTCGGCAAGGGCAAATCTGCCTGCCTTTCTGGCTTTTCCTTCTCCAATGTTTAACAAGACCTAAGTAATTTACATTAAATAAGCAACCTTACTGACATAATCAAACCATAGCCGTTATTGTTAAAAATATACTCTATGCTATGTAACTCAGTTCACAGAGTGCTTGCCTATCATGTCTGAGGCCCTGGGTTTGGCCCACTGCATTGTATAGACCAAACATGATGGAGCACACCTGTATGTCCAACACTCAGAAAGTAGAGGCAGGAGGACCAGTAGTCTTCTTACACAGAGATTTCAAGGCCAGTCTGGTATATAATAGACCCTATATTCTAAAAAACTCTTTAAGTCTAAAATGTATTTTTAGGACAAGCTGCTCCTCAGTGGGTGTCATCGGAGACCTAATTTCCTCATTTGTTTTCTCCTGAAACTTCAGAGACTTGGAAGTTGGACTACAATGATTCTAGAACTCTCATTATTCTTTTCAAGGTATTTTAGTTGTTTGGAGCTTTTCCAAATGTCTGGGTTACAGTTGCCAGCAACCAAGAACTGGCAACTTTTATGACACTATTTGTAGACAGAAAAACAAGATTTCTATTGGTTTGCAATTTCCAAGCCAAAGCCAGCTTGGGCACTACACTAAGATTTTACTTATTGATACAGTTGTATCTCAGTTTTTTTACTCTTCTCTGGAGCTCAGAGTCTGAGACTTAGCTAACTATCTTTCTCATTCTCCTTTGCCATCTAATTGTTTACTAAGGTCTGTCGAGAAGCACCAGAGAAGGCTTAGACAGACAAGAGAGAACGAAAGAATTTGTTTATTTGTTTAATTCCCATTTCATACATAACTTCAGTAGAATAGAATTCAGGGAATAAAGAGCCATGTGGCTTCAGCTCCCAGCCTTTTCCCCTTTTACATCTATACTGTGTTGGTTCAGAAAACCCAGAAATTGTCAGCCTTTATTCCACTGTGCAGTTGCAATCATAGTTCTTCGGCTCCAGGAATCAACAAGGCTGCACTCCCTGGGCTGGCCAGGCATCTGCATATCCATACTCATTGGTAATTCATGTCTTCAGCCTCTGGAGCTTTTACAGCTTAGGTGATTGGTCTAAGGTCTGCATCCACTGAGCTCTTGAGTCTAGCTCTCAGACCTCTACTTTTGCTTTACAGCAGAGGGAAGTTCATCTCCTTTCTGCTCTTTCAGCCTTCCAATATTCCCATAAAGTTTCCTGAATCAATGTTTTCATTGATATGCCTAGTGTAGGAGCAATACTAGACTCTTACTTACCTACATGCAAGACTAACCATTAATTATTAAAACCAGAGAATGAGTACATTTGGTCAAATGAGGGATATAGGCCAGCCTCTGTAGTTAAATGTATAGTCTTTTACTAAAAGAGACATAAGTAGGGAGGATTACTGTAGTGGACAGCCATGAAAGGAAGGGATATAAAGCTACAGTCATTGCAGTAAACACTTTTATGATGTTCTTCATGCTATCCTAGCCTATTTTTACTACTACAACAGGTCTGAGAGTGGCTATTTGATAATGAACACAGATGAATGCAGCAATGGTTCTAGACCCTCTGAAATCCATGATCTTGGAGCCATGATGTAGTAATTGAGATACAAAGGGTACTATGGTTTGACAGAGGTCTGTCTCCCTCAAAATATGCTGAAATGTTCCCAATGTAAAAGTGTTGGGGTTTGAGGCCTTTAAGAGGTATTCAAAGCTTAACATGGTAGTTTATACCTGTAATCCTAGAGTTTAAGAGAGTGAGGCAGGAGAACTGTCATGAGTTCAAGACTAACCTGGTCTACATATCATGCACTATGGTAGTCTTAGCTACAGAGTGAGACCCCAGCCTGGGGTGGTGATACAGGTTTGCAATTCCAGCCTTTAGGGGGTGGAGGAAGAATGATGGGAAAATCAAAGTCATTCTCTATTACATAGTGAATTTAGAGACATCCTGGGATACATGAAGTCTTGTCTTCAAACAAATCATACTAAACAGAATAACAGAAAACATGCTTCTGAATTTATTCTAGATGAATATAGTCATTTGTCTCATTTCCATATTTAGATTTGTTAAAATCAGTCATAAAATAGCCTTTTTCAAGCACAGAGCACATACCTAAAGGGGTGTGGTCCTGACACAGCAGTGACTGACTAGCCCCTGTTAACTTGTGGGGAAAAGGAAGGTTACTGATAGCTATGACATCATCTTTCCTGTTTCAGAACCTCAGGAAAGGTGATGTTCTACTTATTTATGTACCATTTCTCCACTGACTTTCTTCCTTTTCATTATGTTAAAAAAAAAAAATCTTTTTTTCCCCCCAGTGGACCGCTCCTTCTTACCTCATACCCAACTTCTCTGGCTCCCTCTTCTCACAGACACCCAAATCTTTTTTTTTTTTTTTTTTTTTTTAAGATTTATTTATTTATTTAATGTATGTGAGTTCACTGTCACTGTCTTCAGACGCACCAGAAGAGGGCATCAGATCCCACTACAAATGGTTGTAGACCACCATGTGGTTGCTGGGAATTGAACTCAGAACCACTGAGCTCTCTCTTTAGCCCTGACACCCAAGTCTTAGGATTAAGGCAGGGATCCAGCCTGACCTGACTATAGATATCTTGATCACCACCTTTTCTCCTGCTATGCGCCTCAAGCGCATATCGTGTGTCCTCTAGGACATACCAGCTGCTTAAGACAGTCACCCAAGAAGCTAGTGTGCAGCTCAGTGGGAGAGTATGTGCCAAGCTTATGTCAATTCATAGCTCCCTTCCACCACCACCAAAAAAGGAAATGGACAAGTAAAACTTTGGTCATTTGGACATGTTGCACTGATTACTGATGATTGGGATGTTGTTTTCTCTGACACTGGACATGTTTATAGTTTTTAAAGAAAAGAGCTGATACAATATGCCTTAACTAGGTCTTCTATTGCTGTGAAGAGACATAAGTGACCAAGGCAACTCTTACAAAGGACAGCATTTAATTGGGACTGGGTTACAGGTTTAGAGGTTCAGTTATTTTCATCGTGGCAGGAAGCATGGCAGCATTAATATAGACATGAGGTTGGAGGAGTTGAGAATTCTACATCTTGTTATATAGACAAACAGAAGTAGACTAAATCTTTCAGGCAGATAGAAGTGTCTCAAAGCCCACCCCCACAGTGATACACTTCCACCAACAAGGCCACACCTCTTAATAGTGCCTCTCCCTGGGCCAAGCATATTCAAACCACCACATTCCACTCCCTGGCCCCTGGTTTGTTCAAACACATGAATCTATGGGAGCCATACATAAACATAATACAAATTTAGTCCAACTTCAAATGTCCCATAGTCTATCACAATCTCAACAATGTTAAAAGTCCAAAGTTCAAGATCTCTTCTGAGATTCATTCATTCACTTAACTGTAATCTCCTATAAGGTCAAAATAAAATACTGGACTAAAGCAAGACCAAAAACCAAATTCTTCATCTCCATGTCTGATGTCAGTGTGCTCTTCAGATCTCCAACTCTTTTCATATTTTCTGACTGCAACAAACTTCTTCCTCCTGAGCTGGTTCCACTGCCTGTTAGCAGCTTTCTTCAGCAGGTATCTCATGGCTCTGGCATCTCTCACATCTTGGGATCTCCAAGGCAACTTCAACTTTACAGCTTCTTATTCCAATGTCTGGGATCCATACACCATCTTCTGGGCCTCTCTAAAGGCTTGGGTCACTTGTCCAGCTCTTCCTTCTGTAGCACACTGGGCTCTGGTTGACTCTACTCTACTCCTGTTGCTGTTCTTGATGGTAATTCCATGGTACTGGCATCTCCAATATGCTGAGGTCTTCCTCTGGAACTAAGCTTCACCAGTAGCCTTTCATAGGCTCCTTTCATGGGGTCAAGCCTTAACCTCTTTGCATGGCCCCTTCAAACCTGGGCTGTCAACTGCCATTGAGGCTGCACCTTCACTAATAGCCTTTCCTGGCCTCACACAGTGTCAAGCCTCAGGTGCTCTCATGAGCCCTTCATATCTTCAAAACCAGTACCACCTGGATGACTCTTATACATTATCAGTATAAGTTACAACCTTGGCCCCCTCTGTAACACAGGATTTTTTGTTTGTTTTGTTTTGTTTTGTTTGATTTTTTTTTTTTTGTGCTCTCAGAAAACACTTCCCAGAAGATTTCACCACAGTGATACTGTTTTTTTCTTAATTACTGCTAATTTCTTAAGTGCAGCTAGCCAACATCAATTGTCCCTATAGTCCCTTCTATTCTTGATTCTAAAGCCAGAGCCTCATGGACAAAACTGTTAAGTTCTGTTGCTTGCTGGGGCTGGAACATGACCCCTTGTTTTATTATATTATCACCAGCTTTCTGTTTTCCAACTTGTTCTATGCTTAAGCCTAGCTGTCTTGAAACTTACTCTGTAGATTGACCTTGAACTCAGAGATCTGCATAGCTTTCTCTCTCTCCCAAATGTTGAGATTAAAGGTATGCACTGAACTTAAGCTTTGCTTACCTAGAACTTGCTCTGTTCCAGGCTCGCGTTGAACTCAGAGATTTGCTTGACTTTTTCTCCTTGGACTAAAGGTGTGTAGCACCATGCCTGGGCCTAAGCTTTTCATGGCCACTGTTCCTCAAGATTGAGATCAAAAGCCTGTGTCATCCAGCCCTAAAATATGGATCACAGATGTGTCCTTCATTTCTGGATTGTAGTTCAATCCAGATTAAAAGGCCAAATTAAAACAATAACCAGGTAATAATACCTAACATGACTTAACTATCCTTTGTTCAACTACAAACACAAACAATAAGCTTAGCTGGGTGGGATCTTGCCACAATGTCATCACTCCCTTAGTCTGTTTCTCTCCTTGAACACAGGATTCAGCTCCATTCTACTTCCTAGTGTCCCTTTATTACTTGAACTAAACATTTTCTATTTTTCCTTTCTAAGCTTGCTATCCTTGATCAAAGCTCTTCATGAGAGTAAGCCAGAGGATAAAGTTTATGCTAGGCTTTTCTGAGACTTCCTTTGTCAATGCAAGTAGTCTCATTCTCTTTACCTTAGGTATAGTCTCAGGCTGACTTTTCAGACAAAAACAAAAAACAGCTACATTCTTCACCAAAATAACACAAAACAGTCTCTAGGCCACATAAATAACATTCTTCTCATTTGAAATCTCTTGGGCTAGAGCACTACAATTAAAAATTACCCTCAGCATCTATGTCTTCCATATTCCTACTAGGATGGCCCATTAACCCCCAACTTTAAGCATCCTACCACTTTCCAAATCCAAAGTCCCAACATCCACATTCCTCCAAACAGAAACCTGGTCAAGCCTATCACAGCAATATCCCTGTCCCTGGTACCAACATCTTTCTTAGGGGTTCCATTGCTATGAAGAGACACCATAACCAAGGCAACTCTTATAAAGGACAATATTTTTATTAAATGTATTATTTATTCACTTTACAACCCCATATCAGCCCTTCTTCTCTTCCCAGTAACCCCCTCACCAAAGTCCTCTCCCAATTCCAATTTCCCCTTCTCAAATGAGAAGGGGAAACCCGACTTGGGTGCCTTTACCTCAAGAGCCATTTTTCAAGCACCAGTGTATTCTTTTTTTTTTTTTACTAGATATTTTTATTTACATGTAAATTTCTCCTTTCCCAGTTTCCCCTCAAAAAAACAAAGAAACAAACAAAAACAAACCCCTGTTGCCTGCTCCCTCCCCATGCCTGCCACCCCACCCTCTCCCACTTATTGGCCCTGGCATTCCCCTACACTGGGGCACAGAACCAGGAGCTGAGGGGTTTGCAGCCCCTTAGGACAAACAACAATATGAACTAACTAGTACCCTCAGAGCTCCCAGGGTCTCAACCACCAACCAAGGACTGCACATGGAGGGGTCTGATTGTTCTGGCAGGATGTGTATAGTAGAGGATTGCAAATTCGAGCACCAGTGTATTCTTATAATCTAAAGGCAATTGAATCCTTTAGAGGCAATTGAATCTAATAGAAGCTTCCTATCATCCTTTTAGTAAGCAACCAAAGAGGTTCTGAGTTCAATTCCCAGCAACCACATGTGGTGGCTCACAACCATCTAAAATGAGATCTGATGCCCGGAACGAGCTGGGCGGGAGCAAGAAGAAAAAAACAAGAATGATAGTAACCAACCAAAACAGCGCATAAATCACTAAAGGTCCTTTCTCCTAGCTCTATCAGGATAATCAGTGAAGTAATTAACATGACACCATCACAGACAAATTAGTATGCAGCATGACATCTGTAGCACTGTACTATGACCATCTTATATGACCCTTGATATCTTGAATCAGGACTGTTAAGGACTATATTAGCCAGGGTTCTCTAGACTCATAGAACTTATGGTAGTCTCTATATAGTAAAGGAATTTGTTGATGACTTACAGTCTGTAGCCTAACTCCCAACAATGGTCAGTAGCAGCTGTGAATGGAAGTCCAAGGATCTAGCAGTTGCTCAGTCACACAAGGTATGAGGGCGAAGCGGAGAGAGAGGAGAGAGCCTTCCTTCTTCCAATGTCCTTATATAGGTCTCCAGCAAAAGGTGTGGCCCAGATTAAAGGTGTGTGCTAGCACACCTTTAATCCCAGATAGCCTTGAATTTGGAGATTATCCTGTCTTAATCTTCTAGGATTCATAGCCACTATGCCTCAAGATCTCCATGCCAAGATCCAGATCAGAAACTTGTATCTCTCAGCCTCCAGATTAGGACCACAGGTGAGCCCTCCAATTCTGGATTGTAGTTCATTCATTCCAGATACAGTCAAGTTGACAACCAGGAATAGCCACTGCAAGGACTTAGCTTTATAGAAAGTGATGGTTTTGTTTTAGTTGATATTTTTTTATTGCTATTTTTGTTTTAATAGATTTTTAAAAACAATTTCAGCTTTCTGAAAAATTGAAAGTACAGAGATACTGTATTATATGCTTCTCTCTTTAAGTTTTTTAAATGAAAAGTTTTAGTGTGGTATGTTTTTAAAAGCAATTGGGGAAAACTTAAACATTGAATTAACAACATTGAACCAATGCTACTATCTACACTTTGATAATGTTATATATTTACATAGGTTATATATTACAAGGAGGTAGACTGAGATCACTGGTATCCATATACTGTTTTATAATCTATTAATCCAAGATTATATAACATAAGAATATTTTAAAAACTAATTTGAGAAAATTAGGATTATGCCTAAAATAATATTGATGTGCTTATGAAAAGATCAAGAGAGAGGAAATATGTTCTATGGGTGTGTAGTGAGGTGTGGGAGAAGGGGATGTCTAAGTCGGCCCAAGCCAAAGCATCCCTTCCCGGTGAGGGACCAGCCACATGATGGTATATTATAGAATAGAGTTTATTCAGGGAATGGGGAGGGGAGTTAAGAGGACAGTAGAGGTAGAGAAAGGCAGAGAGAGAGAGAGTAGAGAAGTAGAGGCTGGTTGTGGCATGGTCTCTCCATGACCACGTGGAGAGAGAAGGGAAGGGAATAGGGACGGGAGGGAGGAAGGGGAGAGCCCAAGAGGGCAAGAGGGAAGCAAGAGAACAAGAGAGGCAAGAGTAAGAGAGGGAGGAGTGGGTAAGCAGCCCCTTTTATAGTGGGTCAGGGCTACTTGGCTGTTGCGAGGTAACTGTGGGGTGGAGCATACCTGGCTTTTGCCAGGTAACTGTGGGGTAGAGTTTAGACAGAATGCTAACAAATATCATTCCTTATTTTCAGTCTCCCATCCAAACACTAGCATGCATAGCTTCCGAGATCAGACCTGTGTAGGTTATTAAAGGTGATTTTCCTGTAGGTTTTTCATATTTGCATCCTGCTGCTCTGGGGGTAGAGAATGGTGAGGCTAGATGTTCTGGGCATCAGTGATTGGCTCTCAGTAGACCATTGAGTCTGCCTTGCTCTTGCTTCTGCTCCGACCCCACTAGACTGATTTCATTTTAACTGATTTTACCTCTGCAGAATTTCTGTTCTGGAAGTTCCATCTGTCGGTGATGTGCCATGACTAACCTCCCACTGACCACCAGCCTCCCTGGATCTCAGGTGACTTCACTATTACTCCATCTCTAGCAGGTTGGATAAAGGGTCTTGGCAATGACTTGGCCTTGTGACTCTGCTATTTGCATACTATTCCCATCCTAAGTGATACTTCCTTGTAGTAGCCCTCACCTACTACTCATGATTTACTCCTTCTTTTGTTTCCCTTCAGATCACAGACATTTTCTACCATGGGGCTAACTGAACTCCATGGTGCTAATTGAACTTCATGATTATATATGTTCGATTTACTCATTAAATGCCCAGCTTCTCTTTTATCTCAGCTCAATTAAGACTGAGACTAATGTGATGCTGTTTGCTTCCCTGCGTGTAGAATAAAGCCAAAGGCATCCGTGAGAGGAGTAGTGTGAGCCAGAGGGAATCTAGAGTGAAGCATGGACAGGGAAGGGCTATGCAGAACAGAGGGGAGGGTGACTTCAGGGCAGAACAGACCTATAAGGACTTGGCTTTTCTTGGGTGTGGGATTGAAAACCTCTGCAGCATTTTGAGCATACAAACATGATCTGACTGGTTTAAAAGGCATTTCCGTTTTCTTGAGTCTGTCTATGTAAACAGTTGAAGAAAGAAAAGAAGGGTGTTATCCATCAACTCCCTAAAATATCATCATAGCTTCTCTCTGCTTCATGGTTTACTGGTGTTTTTCCGTTGGTTTCATTAGCTATCCTATTTGAGAAAGGAAGAGGAAAATGTCTAGCAAGCTTTAAAACACATGGGCCACGCTCATACAAACCTACATCTGTGAACTCCAAACACCTGTGCTCTGTGTTGCCCCAACTCTACTTCTGGAGCATAAACTCTGAATCACAGTAGAATAGAATAAACACTATTTTGGTGGTGCATGTAATCCCAGGAATTGGAGGCCAAAGCAAAAGAACCACAAGTTCCAAGCCACCCTGGTCTAGAGAGCCATACCCTGTCTCCAAAAACCAACTAACCAACAAACAGAAGAGTGGAATAAGAAAAAGACTAATAAAGGACAAATATGCCATACATACTACATACATACAGACCAAGAAGGCTGTACTTGTGTGTGTATATGTATGTGTATATTTTAATATCTGTATTTATGAATACATATCATGTATGTGTGTAGGAAACAATAATTACTGAAAAAGGGGTCAGGAATATGAAAGAAAGCAAGGAGAGGTATATGGGAGGGTATGGGAAGGTATGAGAGGGTTTGGAAGGAGGAATAGTTAGGGGAAGATAATTAATTGTATCTAAAAACTAAAAGGAATGATTTTTTTAAAAGAATAAGAAAAAAAGTGTGTCAAAGATGGTGGGCACAGCACGTTTACCCCAGGGCTGGGATGGGTGTAGGAACCTGGCCTGTCAGTGTGACTCATTTATTTCTATAGTTTCAGTAACGAAGCCAACATGAGCATATGATCCCAGAGAGGCCCACCAGAGCTTTCCTTTTGGATTTTAAAAATTAAAACCAGAGCAGTGCATTCTTTTTTTTTTTTTTTTGGTCTGGAGATACAAGCAAGTAATCAGGAAATGCCATCAACTATCTTTCCTTCCACAAGAGAAAATCAGTTCACAATGGGGAATATTAATAATTTGGGCATAGCAGTCTTCCTTTTTAGTCATCTCAGGAATGCTTTGTAATATAGCCCACAGCAGGGGTGGAAAAAGGAAATGCATGCTCGTTTTGCATAAGCCCATCTGTATATTACTATTAGCCCTAAGGTGGCTAAGGGAGTAGAAGTGTTCTGTCAGCAATAAAGTTTACTAAATAAAATTGGCTTTTATGTGCATTGACAGGGAATGGACCACATCCTAGCCTGAAGATTTCCTCTATTTTTCTTTTCTCCAACCCCCACTGGTAAAGTCCACAAACAGCAAGACCTTTTTACAAACACGACACTACCCTGAGAGCATGACTGCGCACAGCTGTGATTCTGGCACTCAGGAGATGGAGCCAATTGGATCCAGAATCTCAGGGAAGACTGAGACAAGCGCAAGGAAAAAAACCAACAAAACAAATTTAGAGAAAGAGGGCGGAAGAGACACCAGACTATCATTTGCAACAAAATGGTGACTGGATCCAGCACAAATGATTTACTCTTTTGTCACACTTCTATCTGAAGTCTCTGGAGAATGTCCATGACTTTTAGGAAGAATCCATTTATCCACAAGTCCTGTGATGCTCCGGATGACTCAGCATATAGCTTCCTCAGCGAGGTCATCGTGGCTAGTTTTGTCTTGCTCGCTCACATTTCTACCAATCTGGCTTCCTTGCTGATGTTCCAAGCATTTCAGAGGCAGGGAAGTAGGGTGGAGAGGGAGGCTCACAAGGCTCACACAAAGTGTAAGAAGGAGCTGAAGTGCTCAGGAATGTTTGAAGGTGATCTATTATTTATTACAATACTAGAACACCCATTGTGGGTGGAGATTTAAGAGTTATTAGTAAAGTAAATGGTATAGCCCCCACCCCCAAAGCTTACACAATGTGACGTAAAAGCCCCAATTGTTTGTACAGAGGGGGCAACTGAGCTGTTAAATTCTCTACTCTAGCCTACTCTTCCCACCCATCCTCTGGAAGTGTACTTTCTTTTTTCTTTCTTTTGCTTTGATTAAGTCTATGCATATGTGTGCTTTCATATGGGATGGTACATATCTGCATATTGGACATGGTTACACATGCACATGCATAGGTGGTGGAGATCAGTCTCCGGTACCATTCCTTGGAAATTGCCTACCTTGTTTTTTGAAACATGATCTGTCATCTGGCCTAGAACTCACCAGTTCGGCTAAGCCAACCCTTGGGATGTACCTGTACCCACCTTTCTAGCACTGGGATCACAAGCATGCTCTACCATGATCTGCCTTTTCACGTGACATCTAAAAACTGAACTCAGGTCCTCGTTGTACCACACAAGCACTTTAATGACTGAGATGTCACGCATCCCAGAAGTATACATTCTTTTAACAAATGTTTCCTGCTTTTGCTACCACTCACTTGTCTCTGTTCAATTCCTTGTTCTGAGACACAAAAAAACCTGGAACTGCTCCAGGCCTCCAACTCAATTCTGATGTCCTTTAATATGATTTCTATTTCAGGATGTTTGCTTTTTTTCTTCTTTTGTCCTTATTTCTCTTCTTCCTTTTTTCCCACCCTCCCCTCTCTTTTTCTCAATCTGTTCCTCCATTACTATCTTCTTCCTTTCTCCTTCCTCTTTTTCTTTCCTTCCTTCCTTCTCCCTTCCCTCGCTTTCTGCCCCTACTCCATTTTTGTTTTGTTTGGACAGGATCTCAACCACCTGAAGTTGGCCTTGGAATGCTTAATGTAATAAAGGCTCAATGTTCCTGTCTCCTCCTCCTACTTAGTGGGATTAGAGGCATATACAGATATCTTTGGTTGATATACAACTGTGGATCTAGCTTAGGACCACATGAATGCTAGGCAAGTCCTCTACCAATTGAGCTATATCCTCAGATTTATTTTGTTTTTCATTGATATATATTTAAGTATCCACATGATTCTCTTTTCTTTCATGTCTCTGCTGTTCAACTTGTCTATCTTCAACCTTTCAGTACTTCATTGTCCTCTCTAAAGAAAATGACCTACACAAATATCTATCTGGCTCAAACTCCTCTCCATGCTGACTGAGTCAATCTGGCTTCCCTCAGCTTCTGACTGAATTGCTCCACTTGGCCTCCAACTCTGGTAATATGTTCTAATCTTCTGGATCCTTCTTTTTCTCTGGTTTGAACTGCCTCTGCTGATCTGCACTGAACTGTATGAACTCAGAAACTCCACTAGACTAGACTACACTCATTGTACTGATTCCCAACTGACTAACTCAACTCCATTGCACTTTACTCAACTAATGGAACAGAACTCATAGACTCTCTTTCCTTGTGCTGATCTTAAATAGCTTTTCTTTCCTTTACTGTTCTCATGAAAGTATCTTTCTCTGATTCATCACTTTGTCCCTCAATTAATTGTCACTTTTAAACATGGCTGCTTTCTTCTATAAACTAACCTACATTTTTTTTTTCAGATTAAAGGTGTATACTAAAGGTATATCTATATTCCATCCAGAGTAGCCATGTTGCTGGATTAAATTCCCCTATGGGCGAAGGTGACTCCAGATTTCTAGATTGAGGTGAATAATTCATAATGATAACATCAATCTGCAGATAATAACAGAAAAATGATCACCAGTTAGGTGGGAATATCTACAAAGTTGTGCTTAACCACTTATGACCCGAATCTGTAAACATGACCACAAATAAAAAAATTCACTGTCTCTGAAAAAGCAGCTCTGTGTCCCCAGTCCTTCTTTGATATCACATCTCTGATGGTATCATCAGCTTTTTCCACCCCTTGAATAGGAAGATGTACAGAGTTAACATTTCAAAGTCTAATAGGATCTTTCTGAAAAGTACACAAAGTTTGACTGTTGGGGCTGTGTTTGTGTGTGTGTGTGTGTGTGTGTGTGTGTGTGTGTGTGTGTGTGTAAGTAGGGATAAAATACAGGGCTTTGTACATAGTAAGCCAATGTTCTTCTACCTTCCTCTAACCATCAAATTTGTACCAGAGTAAGGAAGGCTGTCCCCTGTATAAACCACTTCACTCTCCACAAAACTCCCTTCACGTTCAGTGTTTTCATCTAATGCTACTTTTATATTCCTAGACACTATGCTGATGCTCTGCCTCCCATCATCCTACCTTAGGGCCAGGTTTTTAGTTTAAATCAAATACTTACATTATCACTTTATAAATACCAGAGCTAGGTAATGTAGAATGATTAGGTAGCCTTTGTGTTTAATCCAAGTTTTCCTTCAGCTAAAATTATTTCTTTCATTTGCTTAGTATTTTAGAACTACAATTCCTTACAAACATTCTAGTGTGCCTAATAAATTAATATTAAAACACATGATTATTAATAACTCATAACAATATTATCTTTCAAAATCTTAAAAGTATCATATACTAACCCCTCAATTACACACATACACACATACACACACATACACACACATATACACACATACACACATACACACACATACACATACATACACACATATACACATATACACACACACACACATACACACACATACACACACATACACACACATACACACACACATACACACACACACACACACACACACACACACACACACAGTCCCTTGGGAGTCTGCCCAGTCACTCTTTGGGTCCTTTATCCTCATCACTGATGTGAACTTCCTTTACTGTGCTCTATGAAATCATGGTTTAACAGGACCACCATTTGCTTTAGTTTTATGTCATTATGTTACATTAGCAATCCCCTTCAGTTTTTACTTGTGCAGTCTGAAAAGGTTGGTCCAGGCCTACTCTTGACAAGCAGATGAGCTGTTGACTTGATTGAAGAAAGGGCTTTCTCAGAGTCAAGATGCATGCTTTCCCAAATCCTTGTTTCTGAGAATAACTTACTCTTCGTCTTTGCTCTGGAAACTGTTGGGTTCTCTTCTTTATCTGGAAATTCTGTAGCATTGTGGTTTGTGTCTGTTTTTATTTTACTTTATTTTTTATTTTATTTTATTTTTAAGTTTTATTTATTATATGTAAGCTGTAGCTGTATACTGTACACTGTAGCTGTGTTCAGACACACCAGAAGAGGGCATCAGATCTCATTACAGATGGTTGTGAGCCATCATGTGGTTCCTGGGATTTGAACTCAGGACTTCTGGAAGAGCAGTCAGTGCTCTTAACCACTGAGCCATCTCTCCAGCCCTTATTTTGTCTTTTTGTTTTTTGCTTTTTTGTTTTTTGAGACAGGGTTTCTCTGTGTAACCCTGACTGTCCTGGAACTCACTCTGTAGACCAGGCTGGCCTCCGACTCAGAAATCAGC
The DNA here is from genome assembly GCF_008632895.1 of Mastomys coucha. Taxonomy (NCBI): domain Eukaryota; kingdom Metazoa; phylum Chordata; class Mammalia; order Rodentia; family Muridae; genus Mastomys; species Mastomys coucha. The sequence goes on along the minus strand of NW_022196891.1, from coordinate 46,772,208 downwards.
CTGCTACTGTCTCCCAAGTGCTGGGATTAAATGTGTGTGCCACCACTGCTCAACCTTATTTTATTTTTTTAGGCTGAAATGGACCAACTTTTTGTGCTTTGGTATACTTAGTAACTTAAATAAAATATAAATTCAACAAAAGTTCCTTATGTCTTTGTTGTTTTGTTTTTCTACATTGTCTCCCTATTAAAGGTTGTGCTTGGCTTTGTCCATTTTTTTTAATGTTTTTGTTTCTACCCCCTTTCTCAAGTTTCAAGTATACATTTCTATAACTCTCTGTGTATTCCCTTGAGGCCGAGTTTCTCCTTGAACCACTCTACTTTCTTCTTAAGCTGACTTCCTGATAGCTCTATGCCTTCAGTCATACACACAACTAATTGGGTCCACGAATTCCAGGTGAAAGAACACGACAATGTGTGGGAGAACGTCTGAGATGTGACAGGCAACTTTTAACTCTAAGAAAGTTTGAGCAATCTCCTACCGACTTATTGGAGAAGGCTTACACCCCGCCCACTGTCAATAAGGCTTACACCCCGCCCACTGTCAATAAGGCTTACACCCCGCCCACTGTCATGTCTACCCCTGATCTTGCTGACACATTTCCTGATTTGATAAAGTTTGCTTGGAAGGCAAGAAAGCACCGGCAGGCTTAGTCAGATTCATTCAGGGGAGTTACTTAAGAACTCCTTTTATTTCTGATCCTTTATAAACATTTTCACTCCTATCCTTTACCTTAATTGTTCACACCCCTCCCACCTCCTAAAAAAAAACGACAGTTACAGTGTAAACAGACTTACTCTTGGCTCTCCTTGGGTGGTTTGGATTGTGATCAGTGTCAACAATTACTGGGGAGTCCAGGACTGAGTTTTCTTTTCCTTTCATAGCAGCAGGAAAAGTAATAAACATAGCACCTTCCAGTTTTGAAATTTAGTTATTTCCCTGGTCCCACAGTGTTTTTTATTCATTCAGGTCTTTTATTTTCGTGTTTTACTTTTATGTGTCTATAGACCGTGTTTGTGCCTGTTAACTGAGATGGCCAGAAGAGAGTGTTAGGTCCTCTGGGACTGGAGTGACACTGTTGTGAGTCACTATATGGATGTTGGGAATTGAACCCAAATCCCCTGGAAAAGGAACAATTGCTTTTGATACTGAGCCATATCTCCAGCCCTCACTCAAACTTTTATAAACACTCCCTTATCTGATGGGATCCAAGAATTCATATGGCTTAAGTGACTTCAATTAACTGTATGCAGCCACAGAAACACCAAGAGGATGCCATTTGCTAACATACACCTTTCAGTTCTGCTGACCTGTGTGTGTATTAAGCAAATAAAGGTGGAGACTGTCATGTAACACACACATGAACAGTCTTTTATGAGACAGGGACACACACACACACACACACACACACACACAGACACTCTTTTATGAGACAGGGTTTTAACAGGAAGCCCAGGCTGACCTTGAACTCATGATCCTTTTGCTTCTACTACCCAGTGTGGAGTTGCAGGCAAGTGTCACCAGATCCAATCATACATGTATTAATCATACATGTATTTCAATAGCAAATTTCAGCCTCTGCAGATTAGAGTTGATACTTACTTGTCCCTTCAATACTGCAACATAAATTTTCTCCTTTAGAAAATATGATCTTGAACTTCCTTTCTTCCTTTCTCTCTCTTTTTTGAAACAGGGTCTCCTATAGACCTAGAATTCACTGTATACAACAGGCTGGCCTTGAATTTACAAAGATCTGCCTGTCTCTGCCTCTGCCTCTGCAGTGTTGGGGTTAAAGGCCTAATGGTTGGTTGGACTTCTTAATAGATTCAGGGGATCAGGGCAATTGAGTTATATTAAACTGATGTCTAAGAATATAATACCTAGTAGATCAGACAGAGTTCTAGTCTAACTCAGAGCTGTGTAAATAATATTGTGGACAGATAAGACACAGTTTCATTGGCTGGGTCCCCTTGTTCTCTTAACACCACATTATAACCAACCAGACTAACTGACCAGGTATGCACTACTTCTTTTAATGCAAAATGGTATATTTTCTTTTAGCTAAGGTAATCTCACTGGTAATTTAGAAGTACCAATTAAGCTGCAGCTTTCTTTCATATTTACTCATATTTTGTGAGATTTCTAGGCCCTTCATTTCTTATCCCTTAATTGATTTCTTCAAGTAAGTATAAGTTTTATAGCAGTATTCTATTGATATGTAGGTGTACATTTCATTTTTTGCACTTTAGCATAAATTATCACTATGTATTTTATGGTGATGATACATAAGTGCATTATACTCAACTAGCTTATTCCATTTTCTCAGCTGTTCATAAGTTATCAAGTCAATATTGTTTCATGTTCTACAAAACAAAGTAGTATTAAGAAACAGCCATTGTTACTAGCACCTGTTCTCTCTCTCTCTCTCTCTCTCTCTCTCTCTCTCTAATGGTATAAAACCTAGGGATCTCTGCATTCTAGGAAAGTACTCTAACTATTGAGCAATATCCCAGACCTAATATTTAGTTTTTTTCAATACTTGTGATTTCTCATGATGTAAGGATGTTAACCAACAAATTTTACTGCAAAACTATGCACTATTAATATATTGTCATGTGCTTGTATCCTTTGCAAATTTCTCAGTACAAAAATATCACAGATACAATATATAAAAATTTAGAATTCTTTTCCAGTTGTGTTTCTTTCCATTTTATTGAGAAAGATGAGTACTAGCCTATATCAACATATTCCTAATTTAGGTTAATGTATCCTCTCATTTCTTTATTTTTTATTTTATTCACACATTTTAATTTTATTTTTACATATATAATTATATTTATACACAGTTACATGTATTCATAATTACAGAAATTCACCTATAATACAATTGTACACACACAGACACACACACACACACACACACACACACATACAATTATTGAGAATAGTCTCTTTTGCTGGGTGGTGTTGGCACACGTCTTTAATCCCAGCACTTGGGAGGCAGAGGCAGGTGGATTTCTGAGTTCGAGGCCAGCATGGTCTACAGAGTGAGTTCCAGGACAGCCAGGACTATACAGAGAAACCCTGTCTCAAAAAGAAAAACAACAAACAAACAAAAAAAACCCAAAAAACAAAAAAACCAAAAAGAAAATAGTCTCTTTTTCCATACAATACATTCCAAGTTTCCTCTACATTCACCCCACCTAACTTAGGTTAATGGTTAATGCACTCTTTCATTTGTTTGTTTTTCTGAGGCAAGGTTCATGTAGGACAAATTGTTCTCAAAATCACTATATAGTCAAGGATGATCTTGAACTTCTGATCCTCCTGCTTTTTGCTCCTAAAGACTGGATTATAAACATGAGCCTTCACAACCGGCTTACGATATATTAGGGATCAACCCCAATGTTTTGTGCATGGTAGGCAAGCCCTCTACAAACGGACCTACATCTCCAATCTCAGATGTTTATTCTTAGAAGTCTTATCTTTATGCCTGAATAAATTAGGTACTTTTCTATTGTTGTGATAAAACACCGTGACCAAGGCAATTTACAGAAGAGTTTATTTAAGTTTATGGCTTCAGAGGATTAGTGTCCATGAGAAAGTATGGGGGCCGCAGGCTTGGAGGCTGGAAGAACCAATGAGAGTTTACATCTTAAACCAGAAACACTAAGTAGAGTTTGCTTACTTGAAATCATTCAAGGCCTTGAAACTTCAGAGTGACATACTTCCTCCAGTGAGGCCATATCCCAAACAGTACCAGCAGCTGGAGCCTGAAGGGTTCTACCAGGCCCGAGCATGGGAAACATGTGACTGACATGTCCGGTCTTTCCCCTTCCTTCTCTCTTGCTGACCGTTAGATTACATTCCTAAAGCAAGCTCCCAAAGCTTATTCCCTTATTTGGTCACTTACTCATTCCTGAGACAAAACACCAAGGTTCAACGATCAGAATTCATTCCTTGGCTACTACACTGGCTAACCTGTCCAATCAGGACTTACCAACTCACCCTAGTACAGTTGTCCTCTTTTCTTCTTAAAATCCATGCCTGCAGTAACAGGCGCTGCCTGCCTTTGTTCAATCAAGAGGCAGCTCCCACCCTTTATTGTCCCTCCTGGGTAATAAATCTTCTTTGTGCTGAGAACTTGGTGTCTGGATGTGTTCTGTACCAACTAGAAACACCCCTCCCAAGACACCAAGTGTTCAAATGCCTGAGTCTGGACAGGCTCACTCAGACCACTACACTGTATTGTGCTCTTCTTGCTCCATGTGGGATTGCCTTAGCAGAAATTTAATATTATGGGAATGACTTTCAGGTAGGGCTTTTCATAAAAACAAGTAACACCTCTCTGGCAATCTTTTTATGTTTCTTTGTTTTTGAAACAAGGTCTTGCTCTATAGCCCAGGCTGGTCTACAACTATGGATCCTTCTTCCTACAGTTTCATAAGCTGGGATTGAAGGTGTGTATCTTCTTGCTGACTCACTTTCTAACTCTTGCCCCAACCCTTGAGGTAATTACACATTAGCTTATCCTAACCCACGTCCTAGGGAACATTCTGAAAAATTATTGTGTTTGAGTAGGGTTAGTTCAACGTTTGGTTAGTTTTGTTTTGCTTTGTTTTTAAATTTTAATTTCTTTTAGATTTTCCAATATTTATTTATTTATTTATTTTTGATTTTTGAGACAGGATTTCTCTGCATAGCCCTGGCTGTCCTGGAACTCACTCTGTAGACCAAGCTGGCCTCATACCCAGAAATCTGCCTGCCTCTGCCTCCCAAGTGCTGGGATTTAAGGCATGCGCCACCAACTGCCCAGCCCAATATCTATTTTTATAATTATTGAAAAATTTATTGGTTCTAACTGTAATATCAACCAATCTCCTGAAGCATGTTGGGTATTTTGTAATAAATAGTAATAATATAATATAGGACTCGTGCTTTAGTTCCTGGTGTACCCTCCCATTTGAAACCTTTCGGAATGCTGTATGGTGAGCGATAGATGAGGGGTTCCAAATAGTATCACAGCTTGGGGCTGGTCACCAGAAAGGCGAATGCATAGGCCACTGGTTCTCAACCTGTTGGCCACAATCCCTTTGGGGTTGCCTAAGACCATGGTAGAACACAGAGATTTTACTTTATGATTCATAATGGTAGCAAAATTACAGTTATAAAATAGCAACAAAAATAATTTTATGATTGAGAGTCACCACAACATGAGGAACTGTATTAAAAGGTCACAGCATTAGGAAGGCTGAGAGCCACTGGGATAGACAGAGGTTAGGGACTCTCAGTCTCATTTTTCAGTCTTTGAGAAATGAAGAAGGGTTGGTTTGGGTTGATCAGCAATGGCCAGGATGGAATTAATCAGTCTAGTGAAGCCTCCATAAAGCCCTAGGAGAATAGGCCTTATAGACCTTCTAGATTGCTGGGAAACCCCAACCTCACAGTTAGAATTCATGAAGACCCTTTCAAATTTCTCCTGTGCCTGTCTAGTCTGGTTGTGCAAGACAGCAAAAACAGTGGCTGACCAGAGAGTTACCTGCCTCCCTGTCCTCAACAGAGGACCAAATCAAAGAAAATCAGCAAGCCCAGGGACTAAACCACCAACCAAGGAGTACACATGGTGGGACTGATGGCTCTGGCAGCATGTGTATAGTAGAGGATGGCCAAGTTGAGCATCAATGAGAGGAGAGGTCCTTGGCTCTGTGAAGATTCTGTGCCCCAGTGTAGGGGAATGCCAGGGCCAGTAAGCGGGAGAGGGTGGGGTGGTGAGCAGGGGGAAGAGGGAGGGAACAGGGATTTGTTCTTGTTGTTGTTTTTTGGGGTTTTTTTTTGGAGGGGAAACTGGGAAAGGAGAAATCATATAAATACATGTAAAGACATGTAAATAAAGAAAATATCTAATTAAAAAAAAAAGAAAATCAGCAAGCAACCAATAAAAAGCTAAACAATGAACATCACGGGAGCTTCTTCAGTGGAGTGTTTGAGGCAGCCAGCTATACCTCAGAAGGGATGCGACAGAGATGTTGAACACAAAATGGGTGAAAGAAAACCTAACAGAACTGCCCAGTGTCCTCCAGCAGACATGTGTACCTCATGCGTGCGAAGCTGAGCTATGGTATTGTAGAGTGCTCTGTGCTCCTAATTCCATTTCAGGTCAACAACAAGACCACTTGTTTTATCTTTCCTGGTTGTGAAGACACAACATAGGTGGATGAGCATACCTGAAATTTCAGCACTTGGAAGGTCAGACAGGAATTATCAGGAATTCAGTGCCACCCTTATCACAGTGAGTTTGAGGCAAACTTCTCTCCCTGTTGCTGTTGATTCTTTCAGTGCTGTTGATTCTTTCTGCTTTTGGTTCATAACAACAAAATAATGCATATATATACACACACATACATATGCGCACACAGCAAAGAAAGATTATCATCATCATCGAAAAGTGCCGTGGAATAAATATATTCCACAAAAATATATTCTGTGAAAAATTTTTTCACAGATAACATGCATAATTGTTGGCTTGGAATGTTTTACCTACCAAATTACCCAGATACCTGGAGAGTTGCTGTTATTTCACGATACTGTGTCAAAGTAGATACATTCTGTTCAAATTTGTAAAGAAATTTTCATATGTGTCCATAGTTAACATTTTCTTCATTCTTCAACTGAACAAGGAGTCAATAGCAGTGTATAACTCTGGCCAGACACAGTCTGTGGTAGTCCTGCGTCAGTGTCCTGAATGCTGGGCTTACAAGAATATACTACCATGATCCTGTTAGTGGTGGCACACGCCTTCAATCCCAGCACTTGGCAGACAGAAGTAGGTGGATCTCTGTGAGTTCAAGGCCAGCCTGGTCTTCAGAGAAGGTTCCAGAACAGTCAGGGTTACACACAGAAACTCTGTCTCAAAAAAGAAAAAGAAGATATTGCCATGTCTAGCACATGATCTTTGAAAAATTTTGTTTATAGTTTTAACTAGAGAACACTTCATATAATTTATATATTTATATTTATAGCTTGATTTACAGTTGATACTGTGATAATTATATTGCTTTATGAAACTAATATCATAAAAATCACCAATGTCTTACCCTATACCTATAAGAAAACAATAACAAAAGGGTCACCAGGCATGGTGACATATGTCTTTAATCCTAGCACTAAGGAATCATAAGCAGGCAATCTTTGTAAGTTTAAGGACATTTTGATCGATACAGTGAGTCCCAGCACAGTCAGAGTTATCAGACCCTATCTCAAACCAAACCAAACCAAAGGAATGGCAGTAATAGTCCACATTTATAATCTCAACACTTGGGAGGCTGAAACAGGAAGATTTCAGTTCCAGGCCATCATGGACTACAGTGTAACACCCTGTACCATGTGTGATAGGCCCAACAAGCAGCTGAAAGAGTCGGATGCAGATACTAGAACCCCACCAATGGACAGAAGCTGGGGACCTCTGTGGTTGAATTGGGGGAAAGCTGGAAGAAGCTGAGGAGGAGGGAGACCCTGTAAGAGGACCAGCAATCTCAACTAACCTGGACCCCTGAGATCTCCCAGACCCTGAGCTACCAATCAGGCAGTATACACCAGCTGATATGAGGCCCCTGACACATATACAGCCAAGGACTGCTTGGGCTGGCCTTAGTGGGAGAAGAAGCACCTAACCCTTGAGATAGACTTAAGGCCTCTTGGAGCCTGGGAGGAGGAGGGGTCAGGAGCCAGACTGGGAGGGGGATGAAGACTGGACTGTAAAAAAGGGTTAAAGAATAAAAAATAAAAAGGAAACTAAATCATCACAAAAAAAATCTTGCTTGTTTGTTTATATATCATTTCAGAATTCAAGCAGAGAAAATGGATGTTTGTAGCCTTGTCTGGCTTGGAATTCACAGAGCCCTGCCAGCCTCTGCTTTCCTTGTGCTAAGATTTTAGGCATACATCACCCTGCCCGGCTGAGAAAAAGGAATTTTAAGATGCTTATCAATGTTTCTAGAGAAGAAATAATTCCCCCCTCCCCCCAAAAAAAGTTTGCTGACCTTCATTTCATCTTGTTCATATATTTTTTGTAAAAGTAATTTTTTTTTTCCGGACTATCAAACAATGAAAGACACTGGGTATCGTATTCTAGCCCTGACATTAGAGCACTCTCAAGGGGCTTCAGCTTTTCACAAATGCCAAGGCATCAGAGCGACTCACATGACTGTATTTGGAACACTGTGTGACAGCAAAACTTTGAAAGGCATTTAAAATGATGCCACCTCCTTCCCTACGCTATCTTCCCCAAGCTATGCCTCTTTCCTAAAGTACGAGAACACTAAGGAATAGTAAAGGGCCCTGAAGCTTGAAAGCCCAGCCATGCTGGGTGCTGTGTACCAAGGAATCCTCCCGCAGAGAAAGCAGAGGTCCGTCTGTTTTAGTCTCTTTCCCCAGGTTGAGCACATCTACACTCTGCCTGTGTGTTCTCCTCTCCTCGCCTCTCTGTGAGAAGAGACTAAGTGAGCAAGTTCTCTCTAGAGTCCCTGTGAGAGAGAAAGCTTACGGTTCAGTTACATCCCATCCCCAGGTAGTCAGGACACAGATTAGACTGTACAGAGGAATTTTAGGAGGGCATAAGCATCTGGTCTATATAACTACAGCACTCTGAACTTTATGAAATAAAAACAAAGTAAGACAGAATGATAGGCCCCATGGATCACAGGCCTGTGATATTGGAAAGAAGAGGCTGGAGAGGCCAAGATCCGTAGCATGCCTCAAAACAGACAAGAAAACAAAAACAAAGCAGAAAACAAACAAAGTAAAAAATAATCAAAACCAAAAAAGCCGCAAAAAGGAGGGAACGCCCCCACCCCGACCTCTACCACCAGCAGCCAGCAGCCACCATCACCAGCAGAACCAGGCTAGGGATGGCTCTGAATCCTCATTCCTCTCTCAGATTTTTACTAAAGCCTTTCAGGTGACTCGAAAATGTGAGTTTACAGTAAACATCACATTTTAGTGGCTTCTCGGTTGAAACCATTTTTTTTTAATGTCTATGACATTCTTGATCTCTGTACATACATACTTCTCCTTGCCCTAGTATTGCCTTTCAGGGCTGGTGAATCCCCTGCCTTAGCTCCCTGAAGCAGACAGTGTTCAAAGCTCCCCGCCCCCACCCCCACCCCCGCAATGAGGTTCCCCGAGGATATTTGAGTTGTTTGTCCAGATACGTACCTTTTAGCCGAGTCTTGCAACCTCTCGAAGCCTCTAAACAGTAAAAGCTTAGCAGAGTGCTGTGGTTCATTCCTATCCTGCAAACCAATACTAACAAAGGAAAGCAGGGGTGGGAGGGGGGCTCTCCACAAAGCCAAGGCCAGCCAAAGACTGTGAGCTGGCGCCCTAGGTAATAAAGGCACCTACCTGCAGCCAAGCCAGAGGACCTGAGTTAGATCCCCAGAAAGTACAAGATGAACTACAAGTTGTCCTCTGACCCCCATAACACAACCTCATAGGTGTACACACACAACATAGTATTTTTTTTAATGTTGATTTGCCCTGATTATAGTTTAAAAAAGAAAAAAAAAGTGCACAGCTGCCTCTGACTGGACAAAACCCTTGGGATTACGGACCCTGTCACTGCTTGTATGCCTCCACTTTCATTTTTATTTACTCTTTTAGTGTGATCAAGCATTTAATTCATTTAAGAAATTGAACTGAAATAAAGATTTTTAAGGGTTGTCTGTACTGTTGGAACAAGAATCACGTTCCTGAGCACAGAAAAAGGACTTATTATTACCACGGCTTTTGATGCATCTCATTCCCCAGGCTAGCCTGGGGCTATGTAGCTGCGGGCAATCCTCCCACCTCCACCTGGAGAATTTTTTAGGCCTCCTGAATTACAGGTCTGCACCACAAAAGCAAATTTCAAGCTCTAAGCTGAGGATAGAGCAGACACCACCAACCTAGCTCCATCTACGTTCCCTATTTTGCCTTTTAAAGTTGAGGAATGTGGGTGTTTTACTTACGACAGAGCTAGAAATGGGAAGGAGCCCGGGCAAACAAGGCTGTCTGACTGCAAAGCTTGAACTTTGTCTTAGTAATCTGAGTGTTAGCGGTAGGGGCTCTGCATGATATATAGTGTCAGAGTCAGCCTAGGGACCCACCATTGCTTGGTAAGCACTATGTCTCTCTAGTGCTTTCAAATAGGATTCCAAATTATTTATGGCACATATTACTTTGTAGGTGAATGAAGAGAATTTCAAAAAAAAAAGAATATCCATGCTAATTTATTCAGTTTGAAGGTCCCCCAAATTAGAGATTTTATACAAGTATAATTAATTAATTTATTTATTATTTTTAAATCATAGTCCAGCTGGCCTCAAAACAAAAACAAGAAATCAAAAAACCCAGCCTCCTGCCTCTGCTGGCAACACCTGCTCCGGACTGGATTGTTCAAGTTCTTTCTTTCAAGTAGGATTTCCTCCAAGTTAAGGAGCATTTCAAAACCTAAATCAAGTCTAAATAAAATATAGTATGATAATGTTAGATTTTGCATTTTAAAGGGAAGGTTTCAGGGTGTGGGCGAAAGGAACATTCTTACCCTGTGTGTCATCACCACCCTTTTACTGCTGAAGGAGCAAGAGTGTTTGCCCATTGGCCCCTTTTCTTAGGCTCTTTCAGAATACTAAGTCAGTGCAAGACACTCCCTCAGGAGCATACCCCTCCCTGTGTTTGTGATGCCGTCATCATGAGCACTGTTTTGGTTAATAGCCAGGGAAAAGTCACGCAATAATGCTACCACATCACCTACTGGGAACAATAGGGACCATGAAAGGCAAGGGAAACTCTATCCGCACAGAGGCCACGTGATGGGAGGTCCGGAGGTAGAGAGGTAGTGATGGAGGCCCCAGGATGCAAGGGTAGCCGAACACCTGGCTGCTTTTGTTTGTGATTATCTAGGAAAGAAACCAACCCGGGTGTGAACTGTAGGTGGTTTGTTTCACGTTCTTAATTTTGTGAAATCCTGACTTTTTTCTTGAGTACTTCCTGGAAATTTGGCTTCTTTGTAATTGGAACATTTGTTCCTGAGAGTGAATGTACACGGACCTCTCCAATGACTTGTGCATTGCTTAAAGTATTGCTCTGTATCATAACTCACAACTGCAACCTGAGCATTTGGAAGAGCGAGGCAGAAGGACTGCCTTGAATTGAAGGCTAGCCTAGGCTACATAGGACGTTCACAAGAGCTGATGGGCTGGTTCGGAGGACGTGGTGGTCTGAATGAAAATGGCCCCCTAGGCCCATAAGGAGTGGCACTATTAGGAAATGTCATCTTGGAGGATGTGTGTCACCGGGGCTTTGGGGTTTCAAATGCTCAATCCAGGCCAGTATCTCTCTGTCTTCCTGCCGCCTGCCTACCCAGATGTAGAACTCTCAGCTTCTGCAGCACTACATCTGCCTGTGCCCTGGGAGTGCTTCCCGCCATGATGATACTGGACCAAACCTCTGAATGTAAGCCAACCCCAATTAAATGTTGCCTTATAAAAGTTGCGTGGTCATGGTGTCTCTTCACAGCAATAAAACCCTCACCCTGAGACTGGTAAGAGCACAAGTCTGACAACTTGTGCCGAATTTCCAGAACCCATATGGTAGAATGGGAAAGAGAGTCAACGTTTGCACACACACACACACACACACACACACACACACACACACACACTCACACACTGGATGTAAACTTAAAATAATTAAAATGCAAATATAAAAAAGTTTAGTAGAAATTGCAAATTTTAATACAGAACTTTAATACAAAAAAATTAAATTCAGATAGTCACGTTAAACATAGCAACAGTCAATCTGATCCCTCTTGAATTCTGATTGAGTTTAATCGGAGGGGTGGGTGAGTTTAATTGAGGGGTGGGTTTTTCTAAAATGGTTCCTACTTCTTAGATTACATAGCAGAGTGATTTGTAGAATTTTTACTACTTATCTTGAGCTCTTTCCTTATGAAAAGCCTTTGGCTGTTAAGTTCTGCAAAAGTCAGTGTTTCTGGGAGAGGGAGGAAAAGATCTTTAAAAAGGGCCAGATGGGAGGAAGGGGGTCAAAGGATCTGTGGGGCCTAAAAGAAAAAAAAAAAAAAAGGAGGGAGAAGCAATCAGTTTGAGTTCTTAATAGTATATTTGAATTTACTTTGCAGGGTGACAATCATAATTAAAAATGGTTTTTTGTTTGTTTTTGTTTGTTTGTTCTTTAATTAAAAACTTCAGTGGGCTGAAGAAATGGCTCAGCAGTTAAGTAAGAGAAGAATCCTTGCTCCTCAGCTGTGAGGCCTGCAGTTCAGATACCAAGTCCAGTACCATGCTGCTGGCGTTTGAGGGCACCTGCACTCAGACAAACACAGGGATACATGGAATTAAAAATATCAAGAATATGAACTAACTAGTACCCTCAGAGCTCCCAGGGACTAAAACTCCAACCAAAGAGTACACATGGTGGGACTCATGGCTCCAGCAGCATATGTATAGCAAAGGATGGCCAAGTAGGTCATCAATGGGAGGAGAGGCCCTTGGCCCTGTGAAGGTTCTATGCCCCAGTGTAGGGGAATGCCTGGGCCAGGAAGTGGGAGAGGGTGGGGTGGTGAGCAGGGGGAGGGGGGAGGGAACAGGGGTTTGCTTTATTTTATTTTATTTTTTTGTTTTTGTTTTTGGAGGGGAACCTGGGAAAGGAGATATTGCAAATAAAGAAAACATCTAATAAAAAAAAATCAAGAATAAGTACTAGGGAAAAGAACACTTTATATTGGTGGCACATGTCTGAAATCCCCGTGCTTTAAATCTAAGGCAGGAGGAAGAGAATAAATTAGTGCCCAGCCTGATCTCCATAGGGAGGTGCAAGCCAGCAAGTGTTCATAATGAGACCTACCTCAAAACAAAACAAAGCAAAGCAAAAAAGAAAAGAGGGGCCAGAAGTATGGCCTAGTGTTTATGAGCACTTGTTCTTGCAGAGGACCTGGGTTCCATTCTCTGCATCCACATGGCACACAGCTGTCAGTAACTATCGTTGCAGGGGTATCCAATATGCTCTTCTCTGTCGCAACAGGCATGCACATGGTACATGGTACAAAGTCATACATGTGAGCAAAGCACACACACACACATGTACACACACACACACGTACACACACGCACAATCAAATAAAACTAGACGGTGCTAGAAAGATGGCTCAGTGGTTAAGAGTACTTTCTGTTCTTGCAGAGGACCTGAATTTACTTTTTAGCATCCTTGCTGGGTGGCTTATAATCGCAGTTCCAAGGGATCTGGTACCCTGTTCTGTCCTCCACGGCTACCTTCACCTTTGTGACATTCACTCACACAAACACAAAACCAATAAAAACAAATCTCAAAATAAATAAATAAACACCCCCTCGAATAAAAATGGACATAGTGATAGTCCCTGCACACAGCAGGGAGAGGCTGAGGCAGGAGGATTTCTTTGAATCTAAAGCTAGCCTGGCGTATATAATGAATGCCAGGCAAAAGCCGGTCTCAAACAAACAAACAATCCACTTTCAGTTTCGAAAAACAAACTATTCCTTCACAGGACACTGCAAAGAAGGGAGGCAGGAGGAACTGCCATTCACACCTCCCGAAATGCTGACATCCTCCTAACTACAGTACATCAAACCGTTGGCACACACCCACCAAGCTTCCTCAGATTTTACCACTTTCACCTGATAGTCAGAAATATAGTAGTTAATTCATTTTGATGTTGTTATTGCAGAAGAAAATGGCAGGCCTTCCCAGAGAGGGTACTTCAGCTGGCAAAGATGTTACTCTTTCTTCACGAATCACTTGACATTCTTTCTTTTATAAACTCTCTCCTTATATATCTTTCATGCAGGTTTTAATTGCTTTTAAATATATTTAGTATTTTGAAAGCTACGGATAACTCAGACAAGGTTATTTTGTCCCCCATTTTTTTTTATTGGATGTTCTTCATAATGCTCATTGCAAACTTATCTGATGCTACTATGTTTAGTGTGTTTCCTGTGTTCCCATTCTAGACATTCATGCCTGTGGGGGACAAAATAACCTTGTCTGAGTTATTCGTAGCTTTCAAAATACTAATATATTTAAAAGCAATTAAAAACCGCATGAAAGATGTGTAAGGAGAGGGTTTGTAAAAGAATGGGAACACAGGAAACACACTAAACGTAATAGCATCAGAGAAGTTTGCAATGAGCATTATGAAGAACATCCAATAGCCTGAGAAGTGTTGTCCAAGAAGTTCTTTTAGTTTAGGTGATTAGAGGAAGACTTTCTGAGGAGGAGAGACATGAACTGAGATTGACTTTTGAGAAGACAGACCCGTGTGATACTCTTCAGAAAAAAAATCAGAAGAGTGTCACCATCTTGAGAATCATTGCTAATAAACAAATCCCAAGAAGGCAATGTGGCAGGTGTAGGAAACACAGGTGCGCCTGTGGTGTAGATGTGGCTTGTTAGCAAAACTCACATTGAAATATAAGTGGCCATAAACATGATTGCAAGGTGGCTAGGCACTTCAGAGGCTTCTGGATCACAGGGGCTTCACCATTAAGAAGTGATAAAAGAACTTCCCCACTCCACCACGACGTAGCAAGACCGCCATGCCCCTCCTCTTCCCACAGCCAGTTTTCCCATTCTCCCTGCACCCGTTGATGCATATCGGGCAGAGGCACTGTACAGAAGCTAGTTTGAGGCCACCTAGCTTCCACAGCCATGAGCAAATCATCCATCTCAAGCACTCCGTTCCAACAACAGAAATTGAAATATGACAAGTACGGGAAGAACAGTAGATTAGCTCAGTGACGGAGGTAGGAGATGGATGATTGAGGTCCCTATAGCATAGGATAAGAAGCTTATATGCATTGCAGGATAAGAAGTCAGTAGAAGATTTCAGACACAGGAGAGCCATGATTAGATTGATATTTAAAAGATGCAAACTGAAGCTGGGCGGTGGTGGCGCATGCCTTTAGTCCCAGCACTTGGGAGGCAGAGGCAGTTGGATTTCTGAGTTCAAGGCCAGCCTGGTCTACAAAGTGAGTTCC